>NC_135548.1:64054517-64197161 GCF_045843805.1 Urocitellus parryii | reverse complement strand
CCAGAGCCCAAACAGGCCAGGTGTGGCAAAGACAGCTGGAGTGCCTAGGTTGGGACTCAGAATTATGTCAGTGGGGTGGCATTGCTGCTGGCACCAGCATGATAACCGAGAGCCAGCCCTGCTCATTTTGGGGAGCAGTGTGTTGGGGAAGGCAGCAGAAATTGAGAGGCAGGATTGAGTTTGGCCCTAGGAGGAGGTTGGGTAAGAGGCCAGTGTGGGTTGGAGAGCCTGGGCAGATAGACAGAGGCCAGGGCACACCCCAAAGCCTGGAGACTGCACTTGATGTCCAGGGTTGTGAAACACCACTTCCCCTCTTACTCACAACTGAGAGCAAGGGGCATTGATGAGTTCAGTTTGTGTGCGGCTGCATCCAAGGTGGCTCGGCTAGGAACCTCTGTTTCCTTGACTCAGGAGGCTGGGAGTCCAGGCTCCACTGAGGCTCGGCTGGGAGGATCGGAGTCTGAGTTTATGCCTGTGTTCCCTGTAGGATCCATGTTGGCTGAGCCTCAGTGTTTTTGAAATGAGAGGATGGGTGACCGTCATGTCTTTATCACAGGACACACTTGCTAAATGGATTTGTTTGCTCTGAGGAGGAAAGAGAGAGGGGGGAGTGGTGCTGGAGACAGGGATGCAGACAGGGGTCATGGACTTGGCATAACTCAGTCTTGGAGGTGATATCCCATCACCTGTACCCACTTCAATTCCCATGAATCCAGAGGCTGAGCCCCCTTGAGGTGAGGGGTGAACCGGTTCTGGGCAGCAGGATGCTGTGGTACCTCGGAGTCTCTGTGAGACCCCAACACTAGACACACTTGGCCCTTTTGAAATCTTAGGAGAAGCCTTGGGAAGTTGTATGGCAGAGGGGAGCAGCCTCTGCATCTCAGTCCCCTCCAACTTGCCATGGTGTAGAGAGGGAACTGCAGCCACGATGGGACGGACATTGGCCATGTCCCTGTGTGGGACACAGGCCTGATTGAGTTAGGGTGCATTCTTTGTCTCTCCCTTTCTTGTGATTATCCCATCTCTACATTTGTGCTTTAGCCACCTGTGAGTCCCATCTCTGGTTTCAGAGAGAACAGAGGGTGTTATGGGCCAATAGACACAATAAACCCTAGAGATTAGATGCTACCCTACTTTCCAGAAAAGACTGGGCACACCATGAGTTGCACAATGATGGGACCAGGGTCCAAAAGCTGCTGAGAGGGAAGGACTGGTTGTGAATGCATTTTTGAAGGCTCCAAGCTGGAACTCTAGTGGCACCAAGCAGGGCAGATGCTGGTGGGGATGTTTGGGGAGATGTTGGTGAACACCTGCGCACCTGAGATGGGTAGGCATGGAGGAGAAATCGGCAGCCCATAGGGCTGTTGAAAGTGGTCTTATGTGAAAAGAGGCTCAGGTATGGGCACAGGAAATGACATCATTGCCTTGACAATGGATCAAACAGAACATGGAACCCTGGTATCCAGGCACCCACTTCACTGACCAAGCCATCCGAGCTCACTTGGTTGGAGCCACTGGAGGGAGAAGGATGTTCTCCTGTGGTTGCAGACAATGCCGAGCCTCAGGCTCCCAGGAATCTCAGGGGGGCCAACTAGCCCTTTTGTGGATACACTGGGTGAGGCTTCATCTTAGACGCCAGAGCCTCTGGGGATTGTCGCAGAGGAGCTCAAGAGTAACAGTGAGTAGCACAGGGCAGGTGAGCCCAGCAGGCCCTCTAGTCTAATCCCTGGAATGGCCCAGGACTCCTATTCTGACTCTGTGTGTGTGTGTGTGTGTGTGTGTGTGTGTGTGTTTGTACTGATGGGAACTGTCCCATTGTGCTTTGACTCTAGTGTATTGGCACAAGTCATTTTTCTGTTTGTCACCATTTCCATTTTGAACCCACCATTCTTGGTCCCAACCCAGGGTGAAAATGATCAGAACACGGAGGAGCCCTTCAGGGTTCAGAGCCTTGAACCTTACAGGCAGGACCAGCTTAGGAATGAGCTCCTGCCTGTCATTTGTGGGAGGAACCTACATTTCAGCAGCAACATGGGGTTAATCTCCTGGGATTTCATCCCCACCCAGCAGGTGCTGGATCTCTTGTTCCCAAAACAGCCACCTTCTTCAGTCTTTACTCCTGGTGCCACTCCACATCCTCCAAGGGGACAAGAACCTCAGGTTCTGGATGGATGTTGTAGAATGCCCACAGAGCCAACTGCCAGGCTGGGTGGGGTGCAGTTGCTGGGCTTTGCTGATGTTGTCATCCCCCACAGTTCTTGGAACCTTCTGTGGCAGTGGCATCCAGGACCCCAGCAGCTGTGAGTAGCAGCTCCTCACTGCTTCACTCCAGTGAGCAGGTGGAAGACAGCCGCGTTGTTCACGTCCTCCTAGAGGGACAGAGCCTGAGGGAGACAAAGCGCATCCCGGTAAGCCCGACAGCAGGGCTGCCTCCTGGGTGTCCACACAGTGGAAGGCAGGAGACACAGCCAACCCCAGGGCTATGGTGGGAAATAAAGAAGAGAGAGGTCCGTCTTAAGGGCTTGACCTGAGGAGGGAGAGCATCAGCATGCCCAGCTTCAGTGGTGAGTGGGCCTGTGTATTGTGGGTTTTGCAGGCCAGAAGTGCAGACGGAAGTGCTGTGGACAGATGAAGGCAGAGATATGTCCAGGGTGCAGGCTGCAGTGCCTAGAACTTGGTATTCTCAATGAGTGAAGTTGGAGCAGAGGAGGTGGCAGTGACTTGTCACATGTGTAGGAGGGGATGTGTTCCTGGTGGCAGGGAAGAGAACCTCCTTAGCATGACTAGGTGTAGGAATTTGGGGTCGGGATCACCTGGGGGGTCATGCCAAAGCTTCGGAATGTTAGGCTTTGCATGTATGTAAATACGGAGCTAAAGGGGTTCTTGGCAGAATTTCTATGGATGTGCAGTAGACACGCTAATGCTGCAGGTGTCCAGCTGCAGAGGAGACATGTTCAGTGACTGCCAGTGCTGAGTCAAGTACATCATTACAACCAGACCCGCACCGAGCTTCCAGAGGCCAGGGCCTCTCAAAGCTATCATGAAGCACTCAAGTGCACACTCTTGTATCTGAGTCTGTTTTGTGTCTTGGCAGTCAGGACCCAAATTTTCAGTGCATCTGCCTCTTCCACCCACAAAGGCAGCCTGCATCCCAGATCACACTTGGTGCGCAGATCCCTGGCCCATTGCTCTCATCTCAGTGAGATGAGAGTGTGTCTGTGCATAGGCAGTTTGGTCCTTTGACATGAGTGGAATGTGGCTCCCCAGGGGGAGGGGAGATGGCAGGTACAGGCAGATATTTGTACCAGGATTGTTCTAGTAGCACATTGCAAGAACCCAGGTGGTATATGGAGGACACACTCAGGTAGCAGGATAACAAGATTGTGCCCTTGTATATGTAGCTGAAATTTCTCCTGAATGTTTGACCACAGTCTTCTGGGTAGCTCTTCTAAAAGCCATTCTCTGATGACATTTGTCCCACCCTGATCCAGGTGACCTTTCAGGAGACGGTGACAAGCCTCATCCGCAGGGTCTTGGACCAAAATTTGTTGCAGCATGAGGATGTGGACAACTTTGAGCTGCTGTATATGATGTCTGAGGATGAGAGTAAGTAGGACAATCAGACAGTGGGGAGACATGATCCACAGTGGGCTCAGGATAACTGACAGCCAAGAGAAAGTGGGCCTTGGCCCCAAAATACCAAAGTGTGATGGGCCTGGCGGAGACTCTCAGGGGTTGTGGGTGTTTTGTGGTATAATCCTTGAGTGCCACCTAACAATTCTCTCCACTTCGCTCTGCAGAAATCAAGGTCTCTGACCACTCACTCGTGTGTCTGTCCATGAATCTGGGAATACAATATTTCATGGTGAGGAAACGCCCCCAGGTCAAGGGAAAGGAGGTAAACACCTACCTTATTCAAGCTGTGCATGTGCTGCCATTCCACTCCGACCTGAGGAAATAAGAAGCCTCAGCACCTGGACATATTTGCTGGAAGCCCATAGAGCCAACTGACAGTCTGGGGTGGCTTTCTGTTTCTGGGTTTGCTGATGTTCCATCCCCCACAGTTCTCAGAATCAACCTGCAAGTCCTCCAGGCCGCTTTCCCACAAGCAGGTGGGAGACACCTGCTTAATTCGTGTCCACTTAGAAACACAAAGTCCAGAGATGGCCAAGAGTGTTCTGGTAAGCCTGGGAGCAGGGGTGTCCCGTGGTGCTTACACCTGGGTGGGGAGCAGACACTGGTCCAATACCATGGACTACTCATGCCCTCTTGAATTTGGAGCTTCTGGATGATCAGGAGGATAGATGGGAATCAACAAGGGAGAGGTCAGTGTGAAGGGCTGGAGCTGAGATGAGCGAGTGCAGCAGCTTGTCCACTGCCATGTCTGAGGGAGTCTGTGTGTCAGGTGGCAGCATGCAGTCCAGAAGGGCAGGGACAGGTATGGGTGACAGATGAGAATAGGACAGGAACTAGGTTGCAGGTTCCCTTGTATGGGATGCTGACGTCTATGGAGGAGGACAGCAGTGTGAGGTTCTCCATGTTCCTTGAACAAGGAGCTGAGAGAGTCTCTCTGCAGAGTCGATATGGATGTGGAGCAAGCACACTAAATGTCCAGGTAACCCAATGACCACCCTTGCCGGATGAGGTGCCCTCCTACATCCCAGCCAGCACTGAGCCTCTGGAGGCCAGGAGCTCTCGTGGCTATCTTTCAGCTCTCCTGTGTGTGGTCATGTTCCTGGGTCTGTTTTTGGCCCTGGCAATCCAGACCAAAGCCTCTAGGTTTTGTGCCTAGGCCATTCCCAATGCCGCCTGCATCCTCGGGCAGACCTGGGATCTTGGAGGCTATTGTCCCATTCCTCCCAACTTGTGGGATGAGATTGCATCTGTATGCAGGTAGTGGGGTCCTTTCACTCCGAGAGGAGTGCAGCTCCACAAAGAGCAATGGCAGGCCCAGGAAGTCCTATGTACAAGGATTGGGCTAGTAGCCTGTGGGAAGAGCCCACACGATGAGCAGGAGGTCAGCCTCGGGTAGTAGGGTCATGGATGTTGCCCTTGTATTTAGAGTGGAGGTGCCTCCAGAATGCCCCTGCCCACTGTCCTTGAGTAGTCACTTCAAGGCCCATTTCCTGAAGGCCTGTCTCCCATGCTGCTCCAGGTGACCTGCCACGATAGGGCTCCTGTCGTCATCCGCAGCGCCCTCGACCTACACTTCCTTACTGAGGAGAATCCAGAGGATTATGAGCTGGGCCAAATCATCTCTCGCCGTCAGAGTAAGTGAGACAATCAGATAGCAGAGAGCAAGGGTCAGGATGTGGACTCAGGTCAACTCTTAGCAACAAAGAGTAGTCTCTGACCCCCAAGAACACTCCAACAGGTGTGTTGGGTTCGTGCACAAAGCCAACTGCACTTCTGCTGGTGGAAGGTCTTGAGGTCCAATGGTATACCCCGGTGGATATTGCGGCTCCCCACCAGGTGCCCTCCCCTGGACATGAACAGGCATCCAAAGCTGACATCTTTGAGGAGTGAGGAGGAAAGCCTCTCTCCAGGAGCAGTATGTTTTCATGGTCTGGGATAGGAGTGGTTTCAAAGGAACATGGGAATGCATGGGCTAAAGAGGGAACTGGCATTTTGTGGACTGAAGCAGTACTATTGAAAGCCTTCTGTGTGACCAAAAAACCACTGCCTGGGCAGAGCATTGCCAGGATTCTAGCAAGCAGTAACAGGATGAAATTGGGAAGAAAACACAGCCTGGGAGACAGCCTGAATCATCTGTTTTTGCATAAATTCCATGGTCTTACGCACCTGAGTCCACTAGGCAAGGAGTGATCACAATAGCCAGGTTGTGATCCCTAACTAAAGTCAGATGAGGGCTTCCTGAGCACGTAGCCACAGAGCTCATCTGATAATAATGCCAGCGCTTTTTCGTTGGTTGGTTGGTTGGTTTTTGTGAGCCAAACACCACAGCAGCCATTATCCCAGCCTATGTACCCTGAAGACCACCATCCCTATGAGTTCTAGGATCACTTGTCTCCTATCTTAACCTACTGTTAGGTTAGTAGAGTCTATGGAAGAGGAAGTCTGTCTGGGGCCTTGGTAGCCTAAGAAATTCATAGCAGAGATCTCCACATCCAACCCAGAAGGGATGGAGAACAGGCTCTAGGTTAGAGGAGGGCGACAGGAAACACATGTTCAGAGGAAGGAGAAGCGGCTGTTGTATTCCCCCACTCGGGGTCATGGCACCACTGGGCCATACGCCATGTTGGAGGGAAGCAGTCCCTTTGCTGGTCTTTGGAACCATTGTTCTCAGTAGGGCAGTATTTGGAATGTGGCCTCCATTCTCAGAAGCCTGGTTCACATGGAGGCGGGCTCCACCAATGCAGAAACATGGCTCTAACGTGGTATCCGCGCTGGTCAGCCTGTCCTCACTGTGGCCATACTTGAGGAAAATAACTCAGAGGAGGAATCCTAGGCCTTTTTTCTCTGGGTTTCATAGCTTTCTCTTTGGTTGTGCACTGAGGCTGTCCATAAAGCTCTAGTGTGTGGCAGTGGAGAGCTCCTCAGCCCTTGCCACAAAGGCATAGACTGGGAGAGAGAGAACGAGGCTGGCAGAGAGGGAGAGAGAGAAAGATGGAGAGGGAGGACCTCTCCTTGGAGAAGGAGGATTCAGTGGAGCCAACAGGAACAAGGTACTGTTGCCCAGGGCACAACCCTGTTTAGGTCTTACTCCAACCATGCTCAACCTTTCTTCCAGTCCCTCCCACCCCCCAGTAGTGTATTCATCTTGAATGAGAATTTCATGTTGACATCAGAGCACTCACCATCCAATGCTTCCCTCCAAACCCACCTATGAAGATGGCTCATGTGGGGACTGAATCTTCGGCACAGGAGCCTTTTGTGGGAGATTTCAGATGCAAACCCTAGTGGTGTGCTTTGGCAGATGCAAGAGGACCTGAGATATTCTGGAGTCCAAAGCCTTCGGTAGGAACAGACATTAGGTCTGTTGAAGTGCTCTGCCTAGTTCTTCCTCAGGGAGGACTGTGGAGGCTGTCTTTGTTGGTATTGGTGCTGAATTGGAGAGCTCTCAGGTGTGTGGCTCTGGCCTTTTCTGGCACAGGCTCTCAGATGTTGGCGTGTCCTAGGGAGCACCTCCTGAGTGCCACCTTCTTTTTGTACACCCCTCTCTCCCCAGAGCTGAGGATTCCCGCAGAGGCCAACGTATTTGATGCCAAGAATCCTCACAAAAAATCCAACTTTGTGCTGAGGAAAAGGAGCCTCTCCCAAAAGAATGATGGGTGGATCGAGCCTCAACCTCCCTCTCGTCCTGCAAAGAAGGCTCCTGCCCTCCTGAGGATGCTTGCAAAACCATTCTGTTGCTGTGTGCCTGGGCGGGGCTGAGGCAGCCCAGGAATATTTACATTGATTACTATTTTCTTCAAAGTTTGAATCTATAGTTTGCCATTGTCCTTGACCTTGTTTAGTAACACAGTTGTTACTCTATCCTGTATTTGTTGTTTCCATTAATATATTATTATTATTTTAAAATATATATGTTTTTGTTACCTGATCTACTGTGATGATTTGAGTATACTAAATGTAGCAGTGATTCCTAAAGGACACATCCAAACCAACAGGAAGGAATGTTTCATTCTATCAGCAAGAACTTTGGTTTTTAGGAGTTTGGCAGATGGCATTATCTGAGTCAGTTTTCCAATGGGGGCAATGAAGTATCAGCTATGATGGTACAAACACAAACAAAGACACACAAACACACACAAGAGCACACACACTCACTGAGAGATAGATAGACAGATGGAGTTGGTCTCTGCTGAAATACTTTGGAGACATGGTTCTGATTTCTCCCCTTTTGGAGTATTTTCAATTGCACAAGGTGTCTTGCAAATGAACCCATGTCTGAGGAAGACATGCATGTGTACTTCACATGCCACTTTTCACAGAGCAGGAAGGTCATGTAATATTTTTCATGCAGCTGTCTTTTGACTGTGAACCATCCCATGAGGTCAGCTGTGGAATTTTCAACTTGTAGCATCACAATGGGGATCCACTCTTTGGATTTGGGGATATTTCCGATTTTCTTGATTCAGATTGGAATGATATATATATATTAGTTTTTGATGAAAATTCTGCATTTGATGGTAATGAATGTCGTGCATCTAGGAATCTGTAGAGTGCAGACAATGAATGGATGCCTACTGTTGTCTGGACTGGTCTGAAAAGTCCTGTAGCATCTGAGCATGTGTGAGGGCTGTACAGGTCTTGCCAAAAGTCCAGGTCAGATGATCCTGCACAAAGCTGAACTCCTAGTGGTCTCCACAACAGTGTAAGGGCCAAGGAGAAACTCACTTCCACACAGAAGTTGGGAAGCTACCTTATGAAGGTGATCATAGATACGGGATTATTAATATATCCAGGTTGGCATCTATTATTTTTTTAGCTTTTGACTTTTGCAGCTGTGGGCATCTTGACAACCATCAACTCCCTGTAAGCACAGACAACTCTATAAGAACCTGAGGATAAATTTCCCTGTGCATGTCCCCTTGTGAAACTGCTTAAGCACCGCCTGGTTTACACACAGGTGGAATTTCTAGGTCAAAGTGTGCATGTTTACTTCTTTGACTAAGCACTGCCAGGTGGCTCTTCTGCATAGCTCTACCTGTGGCCAGGATTGTATTATCTAGCTTTCTAACTTTTGCAGGTTGAGTAGATACATAGTGGGAGCACACTGTTTTTGTTGGTATTTTTCTTGGTATCTATTCTGATGCTTTTCACTGGGGGATTTTTTCCTGTGAAAATGGGCTTCCTCTACTTGACCTTATTTTCTTCTTTTTAAAATTTTTTCAATGTGACTTTTTAATTTTAGTTTTATTAAAGACATTGCCCCTTGCTTGCATAGTCTATATCTAAAGCACTAGTCCTTGCTCCAAGGCCCAGCTTGCTCTCAGCTGCCCCAGGAGGGGAACAGTCTTTGGCGGTAGACAAGAGACGCCCCTGCAGGGGGCACAAGTGCTTTGGCCCTCTGGTGTCTTGCCAGCAGTGCTTCCCATGCTCACAGAGGGTTTCAGACACTGAGTCAATGGTCCAGGTGGTCTTTTGTTCAGTCTGATCTCAAATTGAGCTCCTCTGAGAGGTCATATTGAAGTCCTTGTGTGTACCTGACCCATCATTTTAAACAATATTCCAAGTTCACTTTTTGTGTGTACGTGGGTTCTGGGGATTGAACCCAGGGCCTTGAGCCTGTGAGGCAAGTGACCTACCTGAGCTACACCCTCAGAGACCCCTGTAAAAGTATTTCCCCTTTGCCTCGGGGTCTAAGTTGCCAAGGCTGACCTCAAACGTTCCTCTTGCCTCAGCCTCCCTGGTGGCTGGCATGACAGGCATGCACCTGGGACTGTCACACTCGAGCCTGTGATGGGAACTCATGTGCATCTGTCCAGGGCTGAGCATGGTTAGGCAGAGCTGTGCTCCAGGCTCCCTGCAGGGCTGTGGAGGCTTCTGCTGCCCAGCAGCCCTGGTGCCATGGCCAGGGCTCCTCCCAGCCGAGGGCAGGCAGCTGCCCATTGCTGTAGGCTGACCTTATTTTCTTCTTATGGCACTCGTCCGTTCTCTGGAGTATGTTGTATGGTTTGTCCATTAGGAGTCTAACAGGTCCTCTAGAACCTTCAAACAATTAGTAAAATTCCTGAACAGTAAGTGAGCGCGAGCAGAAATTGGGCTAATATTTTGGGAAGAACAATGTTGGATGATATATTCATGGCTTGAATATATCATCCAACATGAAGTTATATTTTATTACTTACAAAATAATAAAATAATGAAGCAATACCATGGGCTGAGCTAAAATAGATCCTTAGGATCTTAGGCATTCTGTAATAAATCTGTGTCACTTGAAGTATAGAGTTGATCGACTCTGAGTAATGAAACAGAAGTAAAGGTATCAAAGCCAATGATCATCTGTTTCCAATTTTCTGTGATTTGGTTCAAGTGGTAAAGTGGTGATATTTATTAATAATGGATCGAATAGGTTCACAATTGTTTTAGAGTACAATGAGATACCTTCAAACTTTAGGCTACATGGGCACATTAGAGAACGGTTCCAGCCATTCTCTCATCCTTTGGGTCATTCCCCTCCTATGTCCTGTCTGACATTTTCTATGTGAGGCTTTAAGAAGAAGAAGAGAATATTCTGTAAAGAAAACCTTGTGATCTGTGCAGTATGAAGTTGAATGGATTCATTCAGAAATCAGAAATTCTATTGAAAGATATTTATTGGCATGAGCCAAATAAAACCTATTTTTAGGCATCCTGGTGAAGACAAGGTTTTATCTTTATGTCTCATTTTCTATGTTTTGTTGTTGTTGTTGTTGTTAGAATGAAATTCATATGTTGCCAGACCATTCTATCAGATGTGTAACTAGATGCCATTTAAATTACCCACTTTTACATGGTAGACAGTTTTTAATGAACACTGCCTGTCTGCACCTTTTTTAAAAACAGGACTGGGATCAGAAGCCCAAATACCAATGGTTAGCTGGAGCATATTTTTCATTTGGCCTATCTGTCAGTATTCCCTGAGGTCATCTGTGCAATCAGCTTCGTTACTCCTGCTCCCTCACTGGATTTCATAGAAACCATATGCTATGTATGAATCAGGGACACCAATCCCACAACATAGCATTCTTGGAATATCCAAAGTCCCACTTTTCACTTCGCCATGCCTGAGATCAGCAGTAATATTTATCAGCAAATGTGAGATTTTCAAAGATCCAATTCTATGTGCTCCTTTCTCATAGAGCCTTAGGCAGGGATATAGCATACATAAATATTAAGTAAAGTCCATAGTTTTTAAAATGTCATCCATTGAATAGTTGACACATGTCTGAGATACTTTTTATTTTGGAGGAGGTATTATTTAATAGGGAATTCCAACAGCTACCTAATAGTGAAATGAGAAGTCTTGCATCCATTTTATTTTGTTTCTGATGATTTTTATGAGTAAGGGTAAGATACTTCCTTGTTCTGATGCAGATGTTGCCCACTTTTGTGAATGGATGCGGGGTGTCACCTACTACTTGCATATCTGCATATTGGGCTTGACACTGCTATCGTACTTGGTAGTTGGCAAAAAGTCAATACTGAAGTTAAGCTCTTGTGTTCTAGCAGCAGAGCTGAAGATCCTTGATGTGCCACCTTCTGCAATCCATGCTGCTCTCTTCATGTTCCTTATTGACTTCCTGGTGATGAGCATCATGGTCTCCTGGTCTTGAGAATGGCCAAGCATTGCTCTGTGAATGTGGAAGATGGGCATGTGGAAGGCTCCAGGGAGGAGGGATCATTGAACATGTACTCGAATCCATGTGCCTGTTGAATGACCTGTTTTTTTATTTTTGGGTTTTAAGGGAGACACTGCCCTAAAACACTTCTGTGCAGCTGGGGATGCAGGCTTCTGCTTCACCTTGCAGGAAGCATTAACGAATCCTTTCCAGAAGACATGAGAAGAGAGAAGTGAGCCTCTGGTATCATGCAGGTTCCTTGCATTGCCCATGGGCTAGAAGAGAGAAGAGTTGCTTCATGAGATTTGATCCCCTTTTTCCTGAAAAGTTCCACACAGAGGTGAGTCCCCAGCATGTTTAGAAATCATTTCAGACACCTTTCTGGACGGAATTGAATCAGAGCCCCTGATGATGTGGAAGAGCTAAAGATGGGTTTGCTATGAATTTTCTATTTCATTCATCAGGGCCTGAGTCAAGTCAGTCATTGTGCTGTCAACACATGAGCTGCTGGTCAAATGTGAGGAAGTGGTCTTGCTTTATGAAAACACCACCCTGATTCAGTGAGCCAGAGGCAGCCTGCAGTCCCTGTTTTCCTGTAAAGGTAGATTGCTGTGGATGGCCTCTGGCCTCGTCATGCAGCCCTGCTCAGAGTAGGGGATTGAGGGACCAGGCAGATCCCTAGTTCCTTTTGACCTTTATTGCCATTGGGCCACCCCAGGGTCCTTGGACTCTACCTGGTCTTCTGGCCTGGGTCAGGGGATGTGAGGTTTGGAATCCCCCTCTGTGGCAGGATCCCAGCCCCCCAGCCACTTGAGGTCAGCACATCCTTCCCTAATTGTGTTAGAGTTGGAGACTTCTCCCACCCATCCTCATCCATGCTCATCCCACATTTTGTAGCTTGGCACCTGAGGACCTTTATTCATTGACTTAGTTGTTAGTGATGATGGTTACTAAGACTAAGTGACTCTTTCAAGTCACATCACTTGCATGGTAGGGCTAGAGCATGGATCTTCCTAATTGATTTCATGGGACTCTCTCATGGAAACTGTGACTGCTTCCTAAACACACACTCTACATTTGGAGTGTCAAAATTCTTGCCACTGCCTCATTGGCAAGTGTATCTTGTCTTCTACGTGGGAATTTCACAAATATTTTCCTTTGGTTTGTGGAGGTCATGCAGAAGGGATTTCATTTGAAATAGCCCAAACAAGAAATACCAGTTGTCTTTTTCGCACATGGATGTGTGTAGTGAACACCCCTTTCTGTGTGCTTGCATGAGTTACTCCTTTGAATTTGTTGAAGAATGGTTGGCTGGGGAGCAAGTTAACGAGAGATGGATATCAATGGTTGTCAAGTATTCTGACGTGAAGAATGTATTGAGGATGTGAAGGCTTTTCTAGCCAGTTCCTATGGCTCAGTCAGGGATCAGTCAGAGGATTCTGTCTGGTAGACTCTTTGGCACAGATGTCAAAGTGGCCTGGTCTTACCCTGTCCAGGACTGAATGCTGAGCTTGAGTGGGAGCTTCTTGTCATTTCAAGCATTTCCATGAGTCTGTCCTCTGTTCTCTTGTATCCAAGTGGTTTCTAATAGGAAAGCAGAACAAAAATTGAAAGTATGGTGATTGATTATTTTTACCAATGTTATTTCAATCCACTTTGTTTAATACGAAATTACCTTTATGCTAGTAAGATTTCATATGTGAGGAAATAATGAAAATATTGGGGTTAGGGGATGAGAATATGCAAATCAAACATTTTTGAGCACCAAGACCCGTTTTTTGTTTTTGTTTTTGTTTTTTTTTTAACTTAAATAATATTAAGTGCCAGAGGACCACCGCTGCCATTCAGCCTCAACAACCTCCAGGTCCAGCCTCCAGGTGGCCCATTTCACCAGGGTGTGTGGGACCACACTGTCCTGGGATGAGAGAACAGTACCCACGGATGTTGACATCTCACAGAGTAGATATTGCCAGTGACAGTAGGGAGCTATTGGCACATGAGGAAGGGAAGAGCTCTCAGGATGGCAAGAGGGGGCCGCTTCGAGACTCATTGGGTATGGCACGAGGCTGCTGGGTGTGGTGTTGGCCTGGGCCCACTGAGTGGGGCAGATCCGTGGTCTGTGTTTCTGTACCCTCCTCTGTAGCCTGTGTTGGCAGCAGATCAGGGAATTGCGATCAGAAGTGCTCCCAGTAACACAGGCACCAGCCCCCAGAGTGTGTGCCTATCCGTTTCCCCACCTGGCCTGACTTAGTGCCTGTCTTGCCTCAGGGCTGAGACCCTACAATCTCTGATGAGGGTGTCTGTGGTCCAGATCCAACCTGCATGGCCAACATGCTCAGACCTTCAGCTGGGTCCTAGGCTGCTGCAACCAAACTCTGTTAACTGGGTGGCCGACAACAGAGGAAGTGTCTTCCGTTGAGCTCCAGAGGCTCAACACAGTAGGTGTTGGGCTGTCCCAGTGCCATAACCCCTCCCAGGTTTCAAGGGGACTGTCTCCCCAACTCTCCCAGCCCTTGCCCACTCTCCTATTGCTGCCCACGATCTGTGGTTCCCATATGGGCATCCCGCCCTGGCTCCAACCTCACATATCCGGTATCCCCCAGTCTCCCTGGTATCTGGGTCCAGACTCTCCTCTTCCTACAAGAATATCAGATATTGGATTTGGTCCCAGTTGATGCTGTGTTCCATCATGTGAGCTCTTAGCTTCATCACTGTGCAAAGACTCTTTTCCCACACAAGTTCGCACGACTTTTGGCTGGCTAAGAATTTTCAGGCGACACTTTTCTAATGAGTACACTTTCCTTCCTTCCGATCTCCCACCAGTGAGCATTCCTCGCACCCTTGTCCTAGTTCCTTTATGGCAGTTTCCCTCCTTATGGCTGAGAGGACCTAGTGACCCCTGAATTCACACGTTCTCCTTAATCAACAACACACTGCAGAATTCTCCAGGGGGCCATATATGCTCCTGGAAGTTGGTGTTGGAAATAGTTCTCCATCCATTAATCACTCCCTCACTCACTAATGTCCTTGTGTCCTTGAGAAAGGCTCTCCCTTTCCTGGTTTTCCTGAATAGAAATCCTCTTGCCTCTTGGGTGAATAGGGTTATGGGTTGTGCAGAGGGTGTTGGTCCACTGAGCATCTTAGAGACTGTCCTTTATGGAGCCTAATGATCCTCACTGGGGAATGAGGCCAGGGTCCTAACTGTGGTTAGTTAGAGAGGGAAAGAAGGACGAGGGAAACTCAGATGTCCCTTCATGGCCCCTGGAGTTAGAGGACTTACCCCTTTGCACCTGGGATCAGGAGACCTCATTTCCTCGAGGACACGCACACTCAGACGTTAATCTTGAGTGTGGGTTCCTTTCTGGGGTCCAGGGCTGTTGTTAGCCACCAGGAATGACAGTGCTCTCCATGCTGAGTGGAGCCATTTTTGCCAGGAAAGAGAGCCCATGGTCACGCCTTGTGCAAAGCATCCCACGCCAGGGGCTCCCATGCCTACATTCCTGTCCTGAAAGGAAGCCACTCAGAGGCAAGGTGGGTCCAACCACCTCCCATGTGTTCACTCATCACTGTGTTCCAGCAGTCACCCCAGTGAACAGACCTGATGGGATTGGATGTGGCTCAGAATGTCACCCTCATGAGCTCTACCCTGCCACAGCTGCAGTTCTGCAGTGGGAGAAACTCAAAACCTCAAAACACATGCACATGAAAGAAAAGAGCAAGAGCCAGAGCCCAAACAGGCCAGGTGTGGCAAAGACAGCTGGAGTGCCTAGGTTGGGACTCAGAATTATGTCAGTGGGGTGGCATTGCTGCTGGCACCAGCATGATAACCGAGAGCCAGCCCTGCTCATTTTGGGGAGCAGTGTGTTGGGGAAGGCAGCAGAAATTGAGAGGCAGGATTGAGTTTGGCCCTAGGAGGAGGTTGGGTAAGAGGCCAGTGTGGGTTGGAGAGCCTGGGCAGATAGACAGAGGCCAGGGCACACCCCAACGCCTGGAGACTGCACTTGATGTCCAGGGTTGTGAAACACCACTTCCCCTCTTACTCACAACTGAGAGCAAGGGGCATTGATGAGTTCAGTTTGTGTGTGGCTGCATCCAAGGTGGCTCGGCTAGGAACCTCTGTTTCCTTGACTCAGGAGGCTGGGAGTCCAGGCTCCACTGAGGCTCGGCTGGGAGGATCGGAGTCTGAGTTTATGCCTGTGTTCCCTGTAGGATCCATGTTGGCTGAGCCTCAGTGTTTTTGTAATGAGAGGATGGGTGACCGTCATGACTTTATCACAGGACACACTTGCTAAATGGATTTGTTTGCTCTGAGGAGGAAAGAGAGAGGGGGGAGTGGTGCTGGAGACAGGGATGCAGACAGGGGTCATGGACTTGGCATAACTCAGTCTTGGAGGTGATATCCCATCACCTGTACCCACTTCAATTCCCATGAATCCAGAGGCTGAGCCCCCTTGAGGTGAGGGGTGAACCGGTTCTGGGCAGCAGGATGCTGTGGTACCTCGGAGTCTCTGTGAGACCCCAACACTAGACACACTTGGCCCTTTTGAAATCTTAGGAGAAGCCTTGGGAAGTTGTATGGCAGAGGGGAGCAGCCTCTGCATCTCAGTCCCCTCCAACTTGCCATGGTGTAGAGAGGGAACTGCAGCCACGATGGGACGGACATTGGCCATGTCCCTGTGTGGGACACAGGCCTGATTGAGTTAGGGTGCATTCTTTGTCTCTCCCTTTCTTGTGATTATCCCATCTCTACATTTGTGCTTTAGCCACCTGTGAGTCCCATCTCTGGTTTCAGAGAGAACAGAGGGTGTTATGGGCCAATAGACACAATAAACCCTAGAGATTAGATGCTACCCTACTTTCCAGAAAAGACTGGGCACACCATGAGTTGCACAATGATGGGACCAGGGTCCAAAAGCTGCTGAGAGGGAAGGACTGGTTGTGAATGCATTTTTGAAGGCTCCAAGGTGGAACTCTAGTGGCACCAAGCAGGGCAGATGCTGGTGGGGATGTTTGGGTAGTTGTTGGTGAACACCTGCGCACCTGAGATGGGTAGGCATGGAGGAGAAATCGGCAGCCCATAGGGCTGTTGAAAGTGGTCTTATGTGAAAAGAGGCTCAGGTATGGGCACAGGAAATGACATCATTGCCTTGACAATGGATCAAACAGAACATGGAACCCTGGTATCCAGGCACCCACTTCACTGACCAAGCCATCCGAGCTCACTTGGTTGGAGCCACTGGAGGGAGAAGGATGTTCTCCTGTGGTTGCAGACAATGCCGAGCCTCAGGCTCCCAGGAATCTCAGGGGGGCCAACTAGCCCTTTTGTGGATACACTGGGTGAGGCTTCATCTTAGACGCCAGAGCCTCTGACGATTGTCGCAGAGGAGATCAAGAGTAACAGTGAGTAGCACAGGGCAGGTGAGCCCAGCAGGCCCTCTAGTCTGATCCCTGATGAATGGCCCAGGACTCCTATTCTGACTCTGTGTGTGTGTGTGTGTGTGTGTGTGTGTGTGTGTGTGTGTGTGTTTGTACTGATGGGAACTGTCCCATTGTGCTTTGACTCTAGTGTATTGGCACAAGTCATTTTTCTGTTTGTCACCATTTCCATTTTGAACCCACCATTCTTGGTCCCAACCCAGGGTGAAAATGATCAGAACACGGAGGAGCCCTTCAGGGTTCAGAGCCTTGAACCTTACAGGCAGGACCAGCTTAGGAATGAGCTCCTGCCTGTCATTTGTGGGAGGAACCTACATTTCAGCAGCAACATGGGGTTAATCTCCTGGGATTTCATCCCCACCCAGCAGGTGCTGGATCTCTTGTTCCCAAAACAGCCACCTTCTTCAGTCTTTACTCCTGGTGCCACTCCACATCCTCCAAGGGGACAAGAACCTCAGGTTCTGGATGGATGTTGTAGAATGCCCACAGAGCCAACTGCCAGGCTGGGTGGGGTGCAGTTGCTGGGCTTTGCTGATGTTGTCATCCCCCACAGTTCTTGGAACCTTCTGTGGCAGTGGCATCCAGGACCCCAGCAGCTGTGAGTAGCAGCTCCTCACTGCTTCACTCCAGCGAGCAGGTGGAAGACAGCCGCGTTGTTCACGTCCTCCTAGAGGGACAGAGCCTGAGGGAGACAAAGCGCATCCCGGTAAGCCCGACAGCAGGGCTGCCTCCTGGGTGTCCACACAGTGGAAGGCAGGAGACACAGCCAACCCCAGGGCTATGGTGGGAAATAAAGAAGAGAGAGGTCCGTCTTAAGGGCTTGACCTGAGGAGGGAGAGCATCAGCATGCCCAGCTTCAGTGGTGAGTGGGCCTGTGTATTGTGGGTTTTGCAGGCCAGAAGTGCAGACGGAAGTGCTGTGGACAGATGAAGGCAGAGATATGTCCAGGGTGCAGGCTGCAGTGCCTAGAACTTGGTATTCTCAATGAGTGAAGTTGGAGCAGAGGAGGCAGCAGTGACTTGTCACATGTGTAGGAGGGGATGTGTTCCTGGTGGCAGGGAAGAGAACCTCCTTAGCATGACTAGGTGTAGGAATTTGGGGTCGGGATCACCTGGGGGGTCATGCCAAAGCTTCGGAATGTTAGGCTTTGCATGTATGTAAATACGGAGCTAAAGGGGTTCTTGGCAGAATTTCTATGGATGTGCAGTAGACACGCTAATGCTGCAGGTGTCCAGCTGCAGAGGAGACATGTTCAGTGACTGCCAGTGCTGAGTCAAGTACATCATTACAACCAGACCCGCACCGAGCTTCCAGAGGCCAGGGCCTCTCAAAGCTATCATGAAGCACTCAAGTGCACACTCTTGTATCTGAGTCTGTTTTGTGTCATGGCAGTCAGGACCCAAATTTTCAGTGCATCTGCCTCTTCCACCCACAAAGGCAGCCTGCATCCCAGATCACACTTGGTGCGCAGATCCCTGGCCCATTGCTCTCATCTCAGTGAGATGAGAGTGTGTCTGTGCATAGGCAGTTTGGTCCTTTGACATGAGTGGAATGTGGCTCCCCAGGGGGAGGGGAGATGGCAGGTACAGGCAGATATTTGTACCAGGATTGTTCTAGTAGCACATTGCAAGAACCCAGGTGGTATATGGAGGACACACTCAGGTAGCAGGATAACAAGATTGTGCCCTTGTATATGTAGCTGAGATTTCTCCTGAATGTTTGACCACAGTCTTCTGGGTAGCTCTTCTAAAAGCCATTCTCTGATGACATTTGTCCCACCCTGATCCAGGTGACCTTTCAGGAGACGGTGACAAGCCTCATCCGCAGGGCCTTGGACCAAAATTTGTTGCAGCATGAGGATGTGGACAACTTTGAGCTGCTGTATATGATGTCTGAGGATGAGAGTAAGTAGGACAATCAGACAGTGGGGAGACATGATCCACAGTGGGCTCAGGATAACTGACAGCCAAGAGAAAGTGGGCCTTGGCCCCAAAATACCAAAGTGTGATGGGCCTGGCGGAGACTCTCAGGGGTTGTGGGTGTTTTGTGGTATAATCCTTGAGTGCCACCTAACAATTCTCTCCACTTCGCTCTGCAGAAATCAAGGTCTCTGACCACTCACTCGTGTGTCTGTCCATGAATCTGGGAATACAATATTTCATGGTGAGGAAACGCCCCCAGGTCAAGGGAAAGGAGGTAAACACCTACCTTATTCAAGCTGTGCATGTGCTGCCATTCCACTCCGACCTGAGTAAATAAGAAGCCTCAGCACCTGGACATATTTGCTGGAAGCCCATAGAGCCAACTGACAGTCTGGGGTGGCTTTCTGTTTCTGGGTTTGCTGATGTTCCATCCCCCACAGTTCTCAGAATCAACCTGCAAGTCCTCCAGGCCGCTTTCCCACAAGCAGGTGGGAGACACCTGCTTAATTCGTGTCCACTTAGAAACACAAAGTCCAGAGATGGCCAAGAGTGTTCTGGTAAGCCTGGGAGCAGGGGTGTCCCGTGGTGCTTACACCTGGGTGGGGAGCAGACACTGGTCCAATACCATGGACTACTCATGCCCTCTTGAATTTGGAGCTTCTGGATGATCAGGAGGATAGATGGGAATCAAGAAGGGAGAGGTCAGTGTGAAGGGCTGGAGCTGAGATGAGCGAGTGCAGCAGCTTGTCCACTGCCATGTCTGAGGGAGTCTGTGTGTCAGGTGGCAGCATGCAGTCCAGAAGGGCAGGGACAGGTATGGGTGACAGATGAGAATAGGACAGGAACTAGGTTGCAGGTTCCCTTGTATGGGATGCTGACGTCTATGGAGGAGGACAGCAGTGTGAGGTTCTCCATGTTCCTTGAACAAGGAGCTGAGAGAGTCTCTCTGCAGAGTCGATATGGATGTGGAGCAAGCACACTAAATGTCCAGGTAACCCAATGACCACCCTTGCCGGATGAGGTGGCCTCCTACATCCCAGCCAGCACTGAGCCTCTGGAGGCCAGGAGCTCTCGTGGCTATCTTTCAGCTCTCCTGTGTGTGGTCATGTTCCTGGGTCTGTTTTTGGCCCTGGCAATCCAGACCAAAGCCTCTAGGTTTTGTGCCTAGGCCATTCCCAATGCCGCCTGCATCCTCGGGCAGACCTGGGATCTTGGAGGCTATTGTCCCATTCCTCCCAACTTGTGGGATGAGATTGCATCTGTATGCAGGTAGTGGGGTCCTTTCACTCCGAGAGGAGTGCAGCTCCACAAAGAGCAATGGCAGGCCCAGGAAGTGCTATGTACAAGGATTGGGCTAGTAGCCTGTGGGAAGAGCCCACACGATGAGCAGGAGGTCAGCCTCGGGTTGTAGGGTCATGGATGTTGCCCTTGTATTTAGAGTGGAGGTGCCTCCAGAATGCCCCTGCCCACTGTCCTTGAGTAGTCACTTCAAGGCCCATTTCCTGAAGGCCTGTCTCCCATGCTGCTCCAGGTGACCTGCCACGATAGGGCTCCTGTCGTCATCTGCAGCGCCCTCGACCTACACTTCCTTACTGAGTAGAATCCAGAGGATTATGAGCTGGGCCAAATCATCTCTAGCCGTCAGAGTAAGTGAGACAATCAGATAGCAGAGAGCAAGGGTCAGGATGTGGACTCAGGTCAACTCTTAGCAACAAAGAGTAGTCTCTGACCCCCAAGAACACTCCAACAGGTGTGTTGGGTTCGTGCACAAAGCCAACTGCACTTCTGCTGGTGGAAGGTCTTGAGGTCCAATGGTATACCCCGGTGGATATTGCGGCTCCCCACCAGGTGCCCTCCCCTGGACATGAACAGGCATCCAAAGCTGACATCTTTGAGGAGTGAGGAGGAAAGCCTCTCTCCAGGAGCAGTATGTTTTCATGGTCTTGGATAGGAGTGGTTTCAAAGGAACATGGGAATGCATGGGCTAAAGAGGGAACTGGCATTTTGTGGACTGAAGCAGTACTATTGAAAGCCTTCTGTGTGACCAAAAAACCACTGCCTGGGCAGAGCACTGCCAGGATTCTAGCAAGCAGTAACAGAAAACACAGCCTGGGAGACAGCCTGAATCATCTGTTTTTGCATAAATTCCATGGTCTTACGCACCTGAGTCCACTAGGCAAGGAGTGATCACAATAGCCAGGTTGTGATCCCTAACTAAAGTCAGATGAGGGCTTCCTGAGCACGTAGCCACAGAGCTCATCTGATAATAATGCCAGCGCTTTTTCGTTGGTTGGTTGGTTGGTTTTTGTGAGCCAAACACCACAGCAGCCATTATCCCAGCCTATGTACCCTGAAGACCACCATCCCTATGAGTTCTAGGATCACTTGTCTCCTATCTTAACCTACTGTTAGGTTAGTAGAGTCTATGGAAGAGGAAGTCTGTCTGGGGCCTTGGTAGCCTAAGAAATTCATAGCAGAGATCTCCACATCCAACCCAGAAGGGATGGAGAACAGGCTCTAGGTTAGAGGAGGGCGACAGGAAACACATGTTCAGAGGAAGGAGAAGCGGCTGTTGTATTCCCCCACTCGGGGTCATGGCACCACTGGGCCATACGCCATGTTGGAGGGAAGCAGTCCCTTTGCTGGTCTTTGGAACCATTGTTCTCCGAGGGCAGTATTTGGAATGTGGCCTCCATTCTCAGAAGCCTGGTTCACATGGAGGCGGGCTCCACCAACGCAGAAGCATGGCTCTAACGTGGTATCCGTGCTGGTCAGCCTGTCCTCACTGTGGCCATACTTGAGGAAAATAACTCAGAGGAGGAATCCTAGGCCTTTTTTCTCTGGGTTTCATAGCTTTCTCTTTGGTTGTGCACTGAGGCTGTCCATAAAGCTCTAGTGTGTGGCAGTGGAGAGCTCCTCAGCCCTTGCCACAAAGGCATAGACTGGGAGAGAGAGAACGAGGCTGGCAGAGAGGGAGAGAGAGAAAGATGGAGAGGGAGGACCTCTCCTTGGAGAATGAGGATTCAGTGGAGCCAACAGGTACAAGGTACTGTTGCCCAGGGCACAACCCTGTTTAGGTCTTACTCCAACCATGCTCAACCTTTCTTCCAGTCCCTCCCACCCCCCAGTAGTGTATTCATCTTGAATGAGAATTTCATGTTGACATCAGAGCACTCACCATCCAATGCTTCCCTCCAAACCCACCTATGAAGATGGCTCATGTGGGGACTGAATCTTCGGCACAGGAGCCTTTTGTGGGAGATTTCAGATGCAAACCCTAGTGGTGTGCTTTGGCAGATGCAAGAGGACCTGAGATATTCTGGAGTCCAAAGCCTTCGGTAGGAACAGACATTAGGTCTGTTGAAGTGCTCTGCCTAGTTCTTCCTCAGGGAGGACTGTGGAGGCTGTCTTTGTTGGTATTGGTGCTGAATTGGAGAGCTCTCAGGTGTGTGGCTCTGGCCTTTTCTGGCACAGGCTCTCAGATGTTGGCGTGTCCTAGGGAGCACCTCCTGAGTGCCACCTTCTTTTTGTACACCCCTCTCTCCCCAGAGCTGAGGATTCCCGCAGAGGCCAACGTATTTGATGCCAAGAATCCTCACAAAAAATCCAACTTTGTGCTGAGGAAAAGGAGCCTCTCCCAAAAGAATGATGGGTGGATCGAGCCTCAACCTCCCTCTCGTCCTGCAAAGAAGGCTCCTGCCCTCCTGAGGATGCTTGCAAAACCATTCTGTTGCTGTGTGCCTGGGCGGGGCTGAGGCAGCCCAGGAATATTTACATTGATTACTATTTTCTTCAAAGTTTGAATCTATAGTTTGCCATTGTCCTTGACCTTGTTTAGTAACACAGTTGTTACTCTATCCTGTATTTGTTGTTTCCATTAATATATTATTATTATTTTAAAATATATATGTTTTTGTTACCTGATCTACTGTGATGATTTGAGTATACTAAATGTAGCAGTGATTCCTAAAGGACACATCCAAACCAACAGGAAGGAATGTTTCATTCTATCAGCAAGAACTTTGGTTTTTAGGAGTTTGGCAGATGGCATTATCTGAGTCAGTTTTCCAATGGGGGCAATGAAGTATCAGCTATGATGGTACAAACACAAACAAAGACACACAAACACACACAAGAGCACACACACTCACTGAGAGATAGATAGACAGATGGAGTTGGTCTCTGCTGAAATACTTTGGAGACATGGTTCTGATTTCTCCCCTTTTGGAGTATTTTCAATTGCACAAGGTGTCTTGCAAATGAACCCATGTCTGAGGAAGACATGCATGTGTACTTCACATGCCACTTTTCACATAGCAGGAAGGTCATGTAATATTTTTCATGCAGCTGTCTTTTGACTGTGAACCATCCCATGAGGTCAGCTGTGGAATTTTCAACTTGTAGCATCACGATGGGGATCCACTCTTTGGATTTGGGGATATTTCCGTTTTTCTTGATTCAGATTGGAATGATATATATATTAGTTTTTGATGAAAATTCTGCATTTGATGGTAATGAATGTCATGCATCTAGGAATCTGTAGAGTGCAGACAATGAATGGATGCCTACTGTTGTCTGGACTGGTCTGAAAAGTCCTGTAGCATCTGAGCATGTGTGAGGGCTGTACAGGTCTTGCCAAAAGTCCAGGTCAGATGATCCTGCACAAAGCTGAACTCCTAGTGGTCTCCACAACAGTGTAAGGGCCAAGGAGAAACTCACTTCCACACAGAAGTTGGGAAGCTCCCTTATGAAGGTGATCATAGATACGGGATTATTAATATATCCAGGTTGGCATCTATTATTTTTTTAGCTTTTGACTTTCGCAGCTGTGGGCATCTTGACAACCATCAACTCCCTGTAAGCACAGACAACTCTATAAGAACCTGAGGATAAATTTCCCTGTGCATGTCCCCTTGTGAAACTGCTTAAGCACCGCCTGGTTTACACACAGGTGGAATTTCTAGGTCAAAGTGTGCATGTTTACTTCTTTGACTAAGCACTGCCAGGTGGCTCTTCTGCATAGCTCTACCTGTGGCCAGGATTGTATTATCTAGCTTTCTAACTTTTGCAGGTTGAGTAGATACATAGTGGGAGCACACTGTTTTTGTTGGTATTTTTCTTGGTATCTATTCTGATGCTTTTCACTGGGGGATTTTTTCCTGTGAAAATGGGCTTCCTCTACTTGACCTTATTTTCTTCTTTTTAAAATTTTTTCAATGTGACTTTTTAATTTTAGTTTTATTAAAGACATTGCCCCTTGCTTGCATAGTCTATATCTAAAGCACTAGTCCTTGCTCCAAGGCCCAGCTTGCTCTCAGCTGCCCCAGGAGGGGAACAGTCTTTGGCGGTAGACAAGAGACGCCCCTGCAGGGGGCACAAGTGCTTTGGCCCTCTGGTGTCTTGCCAGCAGTGCTTCTCATGCTCACAGAGGGTTTCAGACACTGAGTCAATGGTCCAGGTGGTCTTTTGTTCAGTCTGATCTCAAATTGAGCTCCTCTGAGAGGTCATATTGAAGTCCTTGTGTGTACCTGACCCATCATTTTAAACAATATTCCAAGTTCACTTTTTGTGTGTACGTGGGTTCTGGGGATTGAACCCAGGGCCTTGAGCCTGTGAGGCAAGTGACCTACCTGAGCTACACCCTCAGAGACCCCTGTAAATGTATTTCCCCTTTGCCTCGGGGTCTAAGTTGCCAAGGCTGACCTCAAACGTTCCTCTTGCCTCAGCCTCCCTGGTGGCTGGCATGACAGGCATGCACCTGGGACTGTCACACTCGAGCCTGTGATGGGAACTCATGTGCATCTGTCCAGGGCTGAGCATGGTTAGGCAGAGCTGTGCTCCAGGCTCCCTGCAGGGCTGTGGAGGCTTCTGCTGCCCAGCAGCCCTGGTGCCATGGCCAGGGCTCCTCCCAGCCGAGGGCAGGCAGCTGCCCATTGCTGTAGGCTGACCTTATTTTCTTCTTATGGCACTCGTCTGTTCTCTGGAGTATGTTGTATGGTTTGTCCATTAGGAGTCTAACAGGTCCTCTAGAACCTTCAAACAATTAGTAAAATTCCTGAACAGTAAGTGAGCGCGCGCAGAAATTGGGCTAATATTTTGGGAAGAACAATGTTGGATGATATATTCATGGCTTGAATATATCATCCAACATGAAGTTATATTTTATTACTTACAAAATAATAAAATAATGAAGCAATACCATGGGCTGAGCTAAAATAGATCCTTAGGATCTTAGGCATTCTGTAATAAATCTGTGTCACTTGAAGTATAGAGTTGATCGACTCTGAGTAATGAAACAGAAGTAAAGGTATCAAAGCCAATGATCATCTGTTTCCAATTTTCTGTGATTTGGTTCAAGTGGTAAAGTGGTGATATTTATTAATAATGGATCGAATAGGTTCATAATTGTTTTAGAGTACAATTAGATGCCTTCAAACTTTAGGCTACATGGGCACATTTGAGAATGGTTCCAGCCATTCTCTCATCCTTTGGGTCATTCCCCTCCTATGTCCTGTGAGACATTTTCTATGTGAGGCTTTAAGAAGAAGAAGAGAATATTCTGTAAAGAAAACCTTGTGATCTGTGCAGTATGAAGTTGAATGGATTCATTCAGAAATCAGAAATTCTATTGAAAGATATTTATTTGCATGAGCCAAATAAAACCTATTTTTAGGCATCCTGGTGAAGACAAGGTTTTATCTTTATGTCTCATTTTCTATGTTTTGTTGTTGTTGTTGTTGTTAGAATGAAATTCATATGTTGCCAGACCATTCTATCAGATGTGTAACTAGATACCATTTAAATTACCCACTTTTACATGGTAGACAGTTTTTAATGAACACTGCCTGTCTGCACCTTTTTTAAAAACAGGACTGGGATCAGAAGCCCAAATACCAATGGTTAGCTGGAGCATATTTTTCATTTGGCCTATCTGTCAGTATTCCCTGAGGTCATCTGTGCAATCAGCTTCGTTACTCCTGCTCCCTCACTGGATTTCATAGAAACCATATGCTATGTATGAATCAGGGACACCAATCCCACAACATAGCATTCTTGGAATATCCAAAGTCCCACTTTTCACTTCGCCATGCCTGAGATCAGCAGTAATATTTATCAGCAAATGTGAGATTTTCAAAGATCCAATTCTATGTGCTCCTTTCTCATAGAGACTTAGGCAGGGATATAGCATACATAAATATTAAGTAAAGTCCATAGTTTTTAAAATGTCATCCATTGAATAGTTGACACATGTCTGAGATACTTTTTATTTTGGAGGAGGTATTATTTAATAGGGAATTCCAACAGCTACCTAATAGTGAAATGAGAAGTCTTGCATCCATTTTATTTTGTTTCTGATGATTTTTATGAGTAAGGGTAAGATACTTCCTTGTTCTGATGCAGATGTTGCCCACTTTTGTGAATGGATGCGGGGTGTCACCTACTACTTGCATATCTGCATATTGAGCTTGACACTGCTATCGTACTTGGTAGTTGGCAAAAAGTCAATACTGAAGTTAAGCTCTTGTGTTCTAGCAGCAGAGCTGAAGATCCTTGATGTGCCACCTTCTGCAATCCATGCTGCTCTCTTCATGTTCCTTATTGACTTCCTGGTGAGGAGCATCATGGTCTCCTGGTCTTGAGAATGGCCAAGCATTGCTCTGTGAATGTGGAAGATGGGCATGTGGAAGGCTCCAGGGAGGAGGGATCATTGAACATGTACTCGAATCCATGTGCCTGTTGAATGACCTGTTTTTTTATTTTTGGGTTTTAAGGGAGACACTGCCCTAAAACACTTCTGTGCAGCTGGGGATGCAGGCTTCTGCTTCACCTTGCAGGAAGCATTAACGAATCCTTTCCAGAAGACATGAGAAGAGAGAAGTGAGCCTCTGGTATCATGCAGGTCCCTTGCATTGCCCATGGGCTAGAAGAGAGAAGAGTTGCTTCATGAGATTTGATCCCCTTTTTCCTGAAAAGTTCCACACAGAGGTGAGTCCCCAGCATGTTTAGAAATCATTTCAGACACCTTTCTGGACGGAATTGAATCAGAGCCCCTGATGATGTGGAAGAGCTAAAGATGGGTTTGCTATGAATTTTCTATTTCATTCATCAGGGCCTGAGTCAAGTCAGTCATTGTGCTGTCAACACATGAGCTGCTGGTCAAATGTGAGGAAGTGGTCTTGCTTTATGAAAACACCACCCTGATTCAGTGAGCCAGAGGCAGCCTGCAGTCCCTGTTTTCCTGTAAAGGCAGATTGCTGTGGATGGCCTCTGGCCTCGTCATGCATCCCTGCTCAGAGTAGGGGATTGAGGGACCAGGCAGATCCCTAGTTCCTTTTGACCTTTATTGCCATTGGGCCACCCCAGGGTCCTTGGACTCTACCTGGTCTTCTGGCCTGGGTCAGGGGATGTGAGGTTTGGAATCCCCCTCTGTGGCAGGATCCCAGCCCCCCAGCCACTTGAGGTCAGCACATCCTTCCCTAATTGTGTTAGAGTTGGAGACTTCTCCCACCCATCCTCATCCATGCTCATCCCACATTTTGTAGCTTGGCACCTGAGGACCTTTATTCATTGACTTAGTTGTTAGTGATGATGGTTACTAAGACTAAGTGACTCTTTCAAGTCACATCACTTGCATGGTAGGGCTAGAGCATGGATCTTCCTAATTGATTTCATGGGACTCTCTCATGGAAACTGTGACTGCTTCCTAAACACACACTCTACATTTGGAGTGTCAAAATTCTTGCCACTGCCTCCTTGGCAAGTGTATCTTGTCTTCTACGTGGGAATTTCACAAATGTTTTCCTTTGGTTTGTGGAGGTCATGCAGAAGGGATTTCATTTGAAATAGCCCAAACAAGAAATACCAGTTGTCTTTTTCGCACATGGATGTGTGTAGTGAACACCCCTTTCTGTGTGCTTGCATGAGTTACTCCTTTGAATTTGTTGAAGAATGGTTGGCTGGGGAGCAAGTTAACGAGAGATGGATATCAATGGTTGTCAAGTATTCTGACGTGAAGAATGTATTGAGGATGTGAAGGCTTTTCTAGCCAATTCCTATGGCTCAGTCAGGGATCAGTCAGAGGATTCTGTCTGGTAGACTCTTTGGCACAGATGTCAAAGTGGCCTGGTCTTACCCTGTCCAGGACTGAATGCTGAGCTTGAGTGGGAGCTTCTTGTCATTTCAAGTATTTCCATGAGTCTGTCCTCTGTTCTCTTGTATCCAAGTGGTTTCTAATAGGAAAGCAGAACAAAAATTGAAAGTATGGTGATTGATTATTTTTACCAATGTTATTTCAATCCACTTTGTTTAATACGAAATTACCTTTATGCTAGTAAGATTTCATATGTGAGGAAATAATGAAAATATTGGGGTTAGGGGATGAGAATATGCAAATCAAACATTTTTGAGCACCAAGACCCGTTTTTTGTTTTTGTTTTTGTTTTTTTTTTAACTTAAATAATATTAAGTGCCAGAGGACCACCGCTGCCATTCAGCCTCAACAACCTCCAGGTCCAGCCTCCAGGTGGCCCATTTCACCAGGGTGTGTGGGACCACACTGTCCTGGGATGAGAGAACAGTACCCACGGATGTTGACATCTCACAGAGTAGATATTGCCAGTGACAGTAGGGAGCTATTGGCACATGAGGAAGGGAAGAGCTCTCAGGATGGGAAGAGGGGGCCGCTTCGAGACTCATTGGGTATGGCACGAGGCTGCTGGGTGTGGTGTTGGCCTGGGCCCACTGAGTGGGGCAGATCCGTGGTCTGTGTTTCTGTACCCTCCTCTGTAGCCTGTGTTGGCAGCAGATCAGGGAATTGCGATCAGAAGTGCTCCCAGTAACACAGGCACCAGCCCCCAGAGTGTGTGCCTATCCGTTTCCCCACCTGGCCTGACTTAGTGCCTGTCTTGCCTCAGGGCTGAGACCCTACAATCTCTGATGAGGGTGTCTGTGGTCCAGATCCAACCTGCATGGCCAACATGCTCAGACCTTCAGCTGGGTCCTAGGCTGCTGCAACCAAACTCTGTTAACTGGGTGGCCGACAACAGAGGAAGTGTCTTCCGTTGAGCTCCAGAGGCTCAACACAGTAGGTGTTGGGCTGTCCCAGTGCCATAACCCCTCCCAGGTTTCAAGGGGACTGTCTCCCCAACTCTCCCAGCCCTTGCCCACTCTCCTATTGCTGCCCACGATCTGTGGTTCCCATATGGGCATCCCGCCCTGGCTCCAACCTCACATATCCGGTATCCCCCAGTCTCCCTGGTATCTGGGTCCAGACTCTCCTCTTCCTACAAGAATATCAGATATTGGATTTGGTCCCAGTTGATGCTGTGTTCCATCATGTGAGCTCTTAGCTTCATCACTGTGCAAAGACTCTTTTCCCACACAAGTTCGCACGACTTTTGGCTGGCTAAGAATTTTCAGGCGACACTTTTCTAATGAGTACACTTTCCTTCCTTCCGATCTCCCACCAGTGAGCATTCCTCGCACCCTTGTCCTAGTTCCTTTATGGCAGTTTCCCTCCTTATGGCTGAGAGGACCTAGTGACCCCTGAATTCACACGTTCTCCTTAATCAACAACACACTGCAGAATTCTCCAGGGGGCCATATATGCTCCTGGAAGTTGGTGTTGGAAATAGTTCTCCATCCATTAATCACTCCCTCACTCACTAATGTCCTTGTGTCCTTGAGAAAGGCTCTCCCTTTCCTGGTTTTCCTGAATAGAAATCCTCTTGCCTCTTGGGTGAATAGGGTTATGGGTTGTGCAGAGGGTGTTGGTCCACTGAGCATCTTAGAGACTGTCCTTTATGGAGCCTAATGATCCTCACTGGGGAATGAGGCCAGGGTCCTAACTGTGGTTAGTTAGAGAGGGAAAGAAGGACGAGGGAAACTCAGATGTCCCTTCATGGCCCCTGGAGTTAGAGGACTTACCCCTTTGCACCTGGGATCAGGAGACCTCATTTCCTCGAGGACACGCACACTCAGACGTTAATCTTGAGTGTGGGTTCCTTTCTGGGGTCCAGGGCTGTTGTTAGCCACCAGGAATGACAGTGCTCTCCATGCTGAGTGGAGCCATTTTTGCCAGGAAAGAGAGCCCATGGTCACGCCTTGTGCAAAGCATCCCACACCAGGGGCTCCCATGCCTACATTCCTGTCCTGAAAGGAAGCCACTCAGAGGCAAGGTGGGTCCAACCACCTCCCATGTGTTCACTCATCACTGTGTTCCAGCAGTCACCCCAGTGAACAGTCCTGATGGGATTGGATGTGGCTCAGAATGTCACCCTCATGAGCTCTACCCTGCCACAGCTGCAGTTCTGCAGTGGGAGAAACTCAAACCCTCAAAACACATGCACATGAAAGAAAAGAGCAAGAGCCAGAGCCCAAACAGGCCAGGTGTGGCAAAGACAGCTGGAGTGCCTAGGTTGGGACTCAGAATTATGTCAGTGGGGTGGCATTGCTGCTGGCACCAGCATGATAACCGAGAGCCAGCCCTGCTCATTTTGGGGAGCAGTGTGTTGGGGAAGGCAGCAGAAATTGAGAGGCAGGATTGAGTTTGGCCCTAGGAGGAGGTTGGGTAAGAGGCCAGTGTGGGTTGGAGAGCCTGGGCAGATAGACAGAGGCCAGGGCACACCCCAACGCCTGGAGACTGCACTTGATGTCCAGGGTTGTGAAACACCACTTCCCCTCTTACTCACAACTGAGAGCAAGGGGCATTGATGAGTTCAGTTTGTGTGTGGCTGCATCCAAGGTGGCTCGGCTAGGAACCTCTGTTTCCTTGACTCAGGAGGCTGGGAGTCCAGGCTCCACTGAGGCTCGGCTGGGAGGATCGGAGTCTGAGTTTATGCCTGTGTTCCCTGTAGGATCCATGTTGGCTGAGCCTCAGTGTTTTTGTAATGAGAGGATGGGTGACCGTCATGACTTTATCACAGGACACACTTGCTAAATGGATTTGTTTGCTCTGAGGAGGAAAAGAGAGGGGGGAGTGGTGCTGGAGACAGGGATGCAGACAGGGGTCATGGACTTGGCATAACTCAGTCTTGGAGGTGATATCCCATCACCTGTACCCACTTCAATTCCCATGAATCCAGAGGCTGAGCCCCCTTGAGGTGAGGGGTGAACCGGTTCTGGGCAGCAGGATGCTGTGGTACCTCGGAGTCTCTGTGAGACCCCAACACTAGACACACTTGGCCCTTTTGAAATCTTAGGAGAAGCCTTGGGAAGTTGTATGGCAGAGGGGAGCAGCCTCTGCATCTCAGTCCCCTCCAACTTGCCATGGTGTAGAGAGGGAACTCAGCCACGATGGGACGGACATTGGCCATGTCCCTGTGTGGGACACAGGCCTGATTGAGTTAGGGTGCATTCTTTGTCTCTCCCTTTCTTGTGATTATCCCATCTCTACATTTGTGCTTTAGCCACCTGTGAGTCCCATCTCTGGTTTCAGAGAGAACAGAGGGTGTTATGGGCCAATAGACACAATAAACCCTAGAGATTAGATGCTACCCTACTTTCCAGAAAAGACTGGGCACACCATGAGTTGCACAATGATGGGACCAGGGTCCAAAAGCTGCTGAGAGGGAAGGACTGGTTGTGAATGCATTTTTGAAGGCTCCAAGCTGGAACTCTAGTGGCACCAAGCAGGGCAGATGCTGGTGGGGATGTTTGGGGAGTTGTTGGTGAACACCTGCGCACCTGAGATGGGTAGGCATGGAGGAGAAATCGGCAGCCCATAGGGCTGTTGAAAGTGGTCTTATGTGAAAAGAGGCTCAGGTATGGGCACAGGAAATGACATCATTGCCTTGACAATGGATCAAACAGAACATGGAACCCTGGTATCCAGGCACCCACTTCACTGACCAAGCCATCCGAGCTCACTTGGTTGGAGCCACTGGAGGGAGAAGGATGTTCTCCTGTGGTTGCAGACAATGCCGAGCCTCAGGCTCCCAGGAATCTCAGGGGGGCCAACTAGCCCTTTTGTGGATACACTGGGTGAGGCTTCATCTTAGACGCCAGAGCCTCTGGCGATTGTCGCAGAGGAGCTCAAGAGTAACAGTGAGTAGCACAGGGCAGGTGAGCCCAGCAGGCCCTCTAGTCTGATCCCTGATGAATGGCCCAGGACTCCTATTCTGACTCTGTGTGTGTGTGTGTGTGTGTGTGTGTGTGTGTGTGTGTGTGTGTGTTTGTACTGATGGGAACTGTCCCATTGTGCTTTGACTCTAGTGTATTGGCACAAGTCATTTTTCTGTTTGTCACCATTTCCATTTTGAACCCACCATTCTTGGTCCCAACCCAGGGTGAAAATGATCAGAACACGGAGGAGCCCTTCAGGGTTCAGAGCCTTGAACCTTACAGGCAGGACCAGCTTAGGAATGAGCTCCTGCCTGTCATTTGTGGGAGGAACCTACATTTCAGCAGCAACATGGGGTTAATCTCCTGGGATTTCATCCCCACCCAGCAGGTGCTGGATCTCTTGTTCCCAAAACAGCCACCTTCTTCAGTCTTTACTCCTGGTGCCACTCCACATCCTCCAAGGGGACAAGAACCTCAGGTTCTGGATGGATGTTGTAGAATGCCCACAGAGCCAACTGCCAGGCTGGGTGGGGTGCAGTTGCTGGGCTTTGCTGATGTTGTCATCCCCCACAGTTCTTGGAACCTTCTGTGGCAGTGGCATCCAGGACCCCAGCAGCTGTGAGTAGCAGCTCCTCACTGCTTCACTCCAGCGAGCAGGTGGAAGACAGCCGCGTTGTTCACGTCCTCCTAGAGGGACAGAGCCTGAGGGAGACAAAGCGCATCCCGGTAAGCCCGACAGCAGGGCTGCCTCCTGGGTGTCCACACAGTGGAAGGCAGGAGACACAGCCAACCCCAGGGCTATGGTGGGAAATAAAGAAGAGAGAGGTCCGTCTTAAGGGCTTGACCTGAGGAGGGAGAGCATCAGCATGCCCAGCTTCAGTGGTGAGTGGGCCTGTGTATTGTGGGTTTTGCAGGCCGGAAGTGCAGACGGAAGTGCTGTGGACAGATGAAGGCAGAGATATGTCCAGGGTGCAGGCTGCAGTGCCTAGAACTTGGTATTCTCAATGAGTGAAGTTGGAGGAGAGGAGGTGGCAGTGACTTGTCACATGTGTAGGAGGGGATGTGTTCCTGGTGGCAGGGAAGAGAACCTCCTTAGCATGACTAGGTGTAGGAATTTGGGGTCGGGATCACCTGGGGGGTCATGCCAAAGCTTCGGAATGTTAGGCTTTGCATGTATGTAAATACGGAGCTAAAGGGGTTCTTGGCAGAATTTCTATGGATGTGCAGTCGACACGCTAATGCTGCAGGTGTCCAGCTGCAGAGGAGACATGTTCAGTGACTGCCAGTGCTGAGTCAAGTACATCATTACAACCAGACCCGCACCGAGCTTCCAGAGGCCAGGGCCTCTCAAAGCTATCATGAAGCACTCAAGTGCACACTCTTGTATCTGAGTCTGTTTTGTGTCGTGGCAGTCAGGACCCAAATTTTCAGTGCATCTGCCTCTTCCACCCACAAAGGCAGCCTGCATCCCAGATCACACTTGGTGCGCAGATCCCTGGCCCATTGCTCTCATCTCAGTGAGATGAGAGTGTGTCTGTGCATAGGCAGTTTGGTCCTTTGACATGAGTGGAATGTGGCTCCCCAGGGGGAGGGGAGATGGCAGGTACAGGCAGATATTTGTACCAGGATTGTTCTAGTAGCACATTGCAAGAACCCAGGTGGTATATGGAGGACACACTCAGGTAGCAGGATAAGAAGATTGTGCCCTTGTATATGTAGCTGAGATTTCTCCTGAATGTTTGACCACAGTCTTCTGGGTAGCTCTTCTAAAAGCCATTCTCTGATGACATTTGTCCCACCCTGATCCAGGTGACCTTTCAGGAGACGATGACAAGCCTCATCCGCAGGGCCTTGGACCAAAATTTGTTGCAGCATGAGGATGTGGACAACTTTGAGCTGCTGTATATGATGTCTGAGGATGAGAGTAAGTAGGACAATCAGACAGTGGGGAGACATGATCCACAGTGGGCTCAGGATAACTGACAGCCAAGAGAAAGTGGGCCTTGGCCCCAAAATACCAAAGTGTGATGGGCCTGGCGGAGACTCTCAGGGGTTGTGGGTGTTTTGTGGTATAATCCTTGAGTGCCACCTAACAATTCTCTCCACTTCGCTCTGCAGAAATCAAGGTCTCTGACCACTCACTCGTGTGTCTGTCCATGAATCTGGGAATACAATATTTCATGGTGAGGAAACGCCCCCAGGTCAAGGGAAAGGAGGTAAACACCTACCTTATTCAAGCTGTGCATGTGCTGCCATTCCACTCCGACCTGAGGAAATAAGAAGCCTCAGCACCTGGACATATTTGCTGGAAGCCCATAGAGCCAACTGACAGTCTGGGGTGGCTTTCTGTTTCTGGGTTTGCTGATGTTCCATCCCCCACAGTTCTCAGAATCAACCTGCAAGTCCTCCAGGCCGCTTTCCCACAAGCAGGTGGGAGACACCTGCTTAATTCGTGTCCACTTAGAAACACAAAGTCCAGAGATGGCCAAGAGTGTTCTGGTAAGCCTGGGAGCAGGGGTGTCCCGTGGTGCTTACACCTGGGTGGGGAGCAGACACTGGTCCAATACCATGGACTACTCATGCCCTCTTGAATTTGGAGCTTCTGGATGATCAGGAGGATAGATGGGAATCAAGAAGGGAGAGGTCAGTGTGAAGGGCTGGAGCTGAGATGAGCGAGTGCAGCAGCTTGTCCACTGCCATGTCTGAGGGAGTCTGTGTGTCAGGTGGCAGCATGCAGTCCAGAAGGGCAGGGACAGGTATGGGTGACAGATGAGAATAGGACAGGAACTAGGTTGCAGGTTCCCTTGTATGGGATGCTGACGTCTATGGAGGAGGACAGCAGTGTGAGGTTCTCCATGTTCCTTGAACAAGGAGCTGAGAGAGTCTCTCTGCAGAGTCGATATGGATGTGGAGCAAGCACACTAAATGTCCAGGTAACCCAATGACCACCCTTGCTGGATGAGGTGCCCTCCTACATCCCAGCCAGCACTGAGCCTCTGGAGGCCAGGAGCTCTCGTGGCTATCTTTCAGCTCTCCTGTGTGTGGTCATGTTCCTGGGTCTGTTTTTGGCCCTGGCAATCCAGACCAAAGCCTCTAGGTTTTGTGCCTAGGCCATTCCCAATGCCGCCTGCATCCTCGGGCAGACCTGGGATCTTGGAGGCTATTGTCCCATTCCTCCCAACTTGTGGGATGAGATTGCATCTGTATGCAGGTAGTGGGGTCCTTTCACTCCGAGAGGAGTGCAGCTCCACAAAGAGCAATGGCAGGCCCAGGAAGTCCTATGTACAAGGATTGGGCTAGTAGCCTGTGGGAAGAGCCCACACGATGAGCAGGAGGTCAGCCTCGGGTAGTAGGGTCATGGATGTTGCCCTTGTATTTAGAGTGGAGGTGCCTCCAGAATGCCCCTGCCCACTGTCCTTGAGTAGTCACTTCAAGGCCCATTTCCTGAAGGCCTGTCTCCCATGCTGCTCCAGGTGACCTGCCACGATAGGGCTCCTGTCGTCATCCGCAGCGCCCTCGACCTACACTTCCTTACTGAGGAGAATCCAGAGGATTATGAGCTGGGCCAAATCATCTCTCGCCGTCAGAGTAAGTGAGACAATCAGATAGCAGAGAGCAAGGGTCAGGATGTGGACTCAGGTCAACTCTTAGCAACAAAGAGTAGTCTCTGACCCCCAAGAACACTCCAACAGGTGTGTTGGGTTCGTGCACAAAGCCAACTGCACTTCTGCTGGTGGAAGGTCTTGAGGTCCAATGGTATACCCCGGTGGATATTGCGGCTCCCCACCAGGTGCCCTCCCCTGGACATGAACAGGCATCCAAAGCTGACATCTTTGAGGAGTGAGGAGGAAAGCCTCTCTCCAGGAGCAGTATGTTTTCATGGTCTGGGATAGGAGTGGTTTCAAAGGAACATGGGAATGCATGGGCTAAAGAGGGAACTGGCATTTTGTGGACTGAAGCAGTACTATTGAAAGCCTTCTGTGTGACCAAAAAACCACTGCCTGGGCAGAGCATTGCCAGGATTCTAGCAAGCAGTAACAGGATGAAATTGGGAAGAAAACACAGCCTGGGAGACAGCCTGAATCATCTGTTTTTGCATAAATTCCATGGTCTTACGCACCTGAGTCCACTAGGCAAGGAGTGATCACAATAGCCAGGTTGTGATCCCTAACTAAAGTCAGATGAGGGCTTCCTGAGCACGTAGCCACAGAGCTCATCTGATAATAATGCCAGCGCTTTTTCGTTGGTTGGTTGGTTGGTTTTTGTGAGCCAAACACCACAGCAGCCATTATCCCAGCCTATGTACCCTGAAGACCACCATCCCTATGAGTTCTAGGATCACTTGTCTCCTATCTTAACCTACTGTTAGGTTAGTAGAGTCTATGGAAGAGGAAGTCTGTCTGGGGCCTTGGTAGCCTAAGAAATTCATAGCAGAGATCTCCACATCCAACCCAGAAGGGATGGAGAACAGGCTCTAGGTTAGAGGAGGGCGACAGGAAACACATGTTCAGAGGAAGGAGAAGCGGCTGTTGTATTCCCCCACTCGGGGTCATGGCACCACTGGGCCATACACCATGTTGGAGGGAAGCAGTCCCTTTGCTGGTCTTTGGAACCATTGTTCTCAGTAGGGCAGTATTTGGAATGTGGCCTCCATTCTCAGAAGCCTGGTTCACATGGAGGCGGGCTCCACCAACGCAGAAGCATGGCTCTAACGTGGTATCCGCGCTGGTCAGCCTGTCCTCACTGTGGCCATACTTGAGGAAAATAACTCAGAGGAGGAATCCTAGGCCTTTTTTCTCTGGGTTTCATAGCTTTCTCTTTGGTTGTGCACTGAGGCTGTCCATAAAGCTCTAGTGTGTGGCAGTGGAGAGCTCCTCAGCCCTTGCCACAAAGGCATAGACTGGGAGAGAGAGAACGAGGCTGGCAGAGAGGGAGAGAGAGAAAGATGGAGAGGGAGGACCTCTCCTTGGAGAATGAGGATTCAGTGGAGCCAACAGGAACAAGGTACTGTTGCCCAGGGCACAACCCTGTTTAGGTCTTACTCCAACCATGCTCAACCTTTCTTCCAGTCCCTCCCACCCCCCAGTAGTGTATTCATCTTGAATGAGAATTTCATGTTGACATCAGAGCACTCACCATCCAATGCTTCCCTCCAAACCCACCTATGAAGATGGCTCATGTGGGGACTGAATCTTCGGCACAGGAGCCTTTTGTGGGAGATTTCAGATGCAAACCCTAGTGGTGTGCTTTGGCAGATGCAAGAGGACCTGAGATATTCTGGAGTCCAAAGCCTTCGGTAGGAACAGACATTAGGTCTGTTGAAGTGCTCTGCCTAGTTCTTCCTCAGGGAGGACTGTGGAGGCTGTCTTTGTTGGTATTGGTGCTGAATTGGAGAGCTCTCAGGTGTGTGGCTCTGGCCTTTTCTGGCACAGGCTCTCAGATGTTGGCGTGTCCTAGGGAGCACCTCCTGAGTGCCACCTTCTTTTTGTACACCCCTCTCTCCCCAGAGATGAGGATTCCAGCAGAGGCCAACGTATTTTATGCCAAGAATCCTCACAAAAAATCCAACTTTGTGCTGAGGAAAAGGAGCCTCTCCCAAAAGAATGATGGGTGGATCGAGCCTCAACCTCCCTCTCGTCCTGCAAAAAGGCTCCTGCCCTCCTGAGGATGCTTGCAAAACCATTCTGTTGCTGTGTGCCTGGGCGGGGCTGAGGCAGCCCAGGAATATTTACATTGATTACTATTTTCTTCAAAGTTTGAATCTATAGTTTGCCATTGTCCTTGACCTTGTTTAGTAACACAGTTGTTACTCTATCCTGTATTTGTTCTTTCCATTAATATATTATTATTATTTTAAAATATATATGTTTTTGTTACCTGATCTACTGTGATGATTTGAGTATACTAAATGTAGCAGTGATTCCTAAAGGACACATCCAAACCAACAGGAAGGAATGTTTCATTCTATCAGCAAGAACTTTGGTTTTTAGGAGTTTGGCAGATGGCATTATCTGAGTCAGTTTTCCAATGGGGGCAATGAAGTATCAGCTGTGATGGTACAAACACAAACAAAGACACACAAACACACACAAGAGCACACACACTCACTGAGAGATAGATAGACAGATGGAGTTGGTCTCTGCTGAAATACTTTGGAGACATGGTTCTGATTTCTCCCCTTTTGGAGTATTTTCAATTGCACAAGGTGTCTTGCAAATGAACCCATGTCTGAGGAAGACATGCATGTGTACTTCACATGCCACTTTTCACATAGCAGGAAGGTCATGTAATATTTTTCATGCAGCTGTCTTTTGACTGTGAACCATCCCATGAGGTCAGCTGTGGAATTTTCAACTTGTAGCATCACAATGGGGATCCACTCTTTGGATTTGGGGATATTTCCGATTTTCTTGATTCAGATTGGAATGATATATATATTAGTTTTTGATGAAAATTCTGCATTTGATGGTAATGAATGTCGTGCATCTAGGAATCTGTAGAGTGCAGACAATGAATGGATGCCTACTGTTGTCTGGACTGGTCTGAAAAGTCCTGTAGCATCTGAGCATGTGTGAGGGCTGTACAGGTCTTGCCAAAAGTCCAGGTCAGATGATCCTGCACAAAGCTGAACTCCTAGTGGTCTCCACAACAGTGTAAGGGCCAAGGAGGAACTCACTTCCACACAGAAGTTGGGAAGCTCCCTTATGAAGGTGATCATAGATACGGGATTATTAATATATCCAGGTTGGCATCTATTATTTTTTTAGCTTTTGACTTTCGCAGCTGTGGGCATCTTGACAACCATCAACTCCCTGTAAGCACAGACAACTCTATAAGAACCTGAGGATAAATTTCCCTGTGCATGTCCCCTTGTGAAACTGCTTAAGCACCGCCTGGTTTACACACAGGTGGAATTTCTAGGTCAAAGTGTGCATGTTTACTTCTTTGACTAAGCACTGCCAGGTGGCTCTTCTGCATAGCTCTACCTGTGGCCAGGATTGTATTATCTAGCTTTCTAACTTTTGCAGGTTGAGTAGATACATAGTGGGAGCACACTGTTTTTGTTGGTATTTTTCTTGGTATCTATTCTGATGCTTTTCACTGGGGGATTTTTTCCTGTGAAAATGGGCTTCCTCTACTTGACCTTATTTTCTTCTTTTTAAAATTTTTTCAATGTGACTTTTTAATTTTAGTTTTATTAAAGACATTGCCCCTTGCTTGCATAGTCTATATCTAAAGCACTAGTCCTTGCTCCAAGGCCCAGCTTGCTCTCAGCTGCCCCAGGAGGGGAACAGTCTTTGGCGGTAGACAAGAGACACCCCTGCAGGGGGCACAAGTGCTTTGGCCCTCTGGTGTCTTGCCAGCAGTGCTTCCCATGCTCACAGAGGGTTTCAGACACTGAGTCAATGGTCCAGGTGGTCTTTTGTTCAGTCTGATCTCAAATTGAGCTCCTCTGAGAGGTCATATTGAAGTCCTTGTGTGTACCTGACCCATCATTTTAAACAATATTCCAAGTTCACTTTTTGTGTGTACGTGGGTTCTGGGGATTGAACCCAGGGCCTTGAGCCTGTGAGGCAAGTGACCTACCTGAGCTACACCCTCAGAGACCCCTGTAAAAGTATTTCCCCTTTGCCTCGGGGTCTAAGTTGCCAAGGCTGACCTCAAACGTTCCTCTTGCCTCAGCCTCCCTGGTGGCTGGCATGACAGGCATGCACCTGGGACTGTCACACTCGAGCCTGTGATGGGAACTCATGTGCATCTGTCCAGGGCTGAGCATGGTTAGGCAGAGCTGTGCTCCAGGCTCCCTGCAGGGCTGTGGAGGCTTCTGCTGCCCAGCAGCCCTGGTGCCATGGCCAGGGCTCCTCCCAGCCGAGGGCAGGCAGCTGCCCATTGCTGTAGGCTGACCTTATTTTCTTCTTATGGCACTCGTCCGTTCTCTGGAGTATGTTGTATGGTTTGTCCATTAGGAGTCTAACAGGTCCTCTAGAACCTTCAAACAATTAGTAAAATTCCTGAACAGTAAGTGAGCGCGCGCAGAAATTGGGCTAATATTTTGGGAAGAACAATGTTGGATGATATATTCATGGCTTGAATATATCATCCAACATGAAGTTATTTTTTATTACTTACAAAATAATAAAATAATGAAGCAATACCATGGGCTGAGCTAAAATAGATCCTTAGGATCTTAGGCATTCTGTAATAAATCTGTGTCACTTGAAGTATAGAGTTGATCGACTCTGAGTAATGAAACAGAAGTAAAGGTATCAAAGCCAATGATCATCTGTTTCCAATTTTCTGTGATTTGGTTCAAGTGGTAAAGTGGTGATATTTATTAATAATGGATCGAATAGGTTCATAATTGTTTTAGAGTACAATTAGATGCCTTCAAACTTTAGCCCTCCTATGTCCTCTGAGACATTTTCTATGTGAGGCTTTAAGAAGAAGAAGAGAATATTCTGTAAAGAAAACCTTGTGATCTGTGCAGTATGAAGTTGAATGGATTCATTCGGAAATCAGAAATTCTATTGAAAGATATTTATTGGCATGAGCCAAATAAAACCTATTTTTAGGCATCCTGGTGAAGACAAGGTTTTATCTTTATGTCTCATTTTCTATGTTTTGTTGTTGTTGTTGTTGTTAGAATGAAATTCATATGTTGCCAGACCATTCTATCAGATGTGTAACTAGATGCCATTTAAATTACCCACTTTTACATGGTAGACAGTTTTTAATGAACACTGCCTGTCTGCACCTTTCTTAAAAACAGGACTGGGATCAGAAGCCCAAATACCAATGGTTAGCTGGAGCATATTTTTCATTTGGCCTATCTGTCAGTATTCCCTGAGGTCATCTGTGCAATCAGCTTCGTTACTCCTGCTCCCTCACTGGATTTCATAGAAACCATATGCTATGTATGAATCAGGGACACCAATCCCACAACATAGCATTCTTGGAATATCCAAAGTCCCACTTTTCACTTCGCCATGCCTGAGATCAGCAGTAATATTTATCAGCAAATGTGAGATTTTCAAAGATCCAATTCTATGTGCTCCTTTCTCATAGAGCCTTAGGCAGGGATATAGCATACATAAATATTAAGTAAAGTCCATAGTTTTTAAAATGTCATCCATTGAATAGTTGACACATGTCTGAGATACTTTTTATTTTGGAGGAGGTATTATTTAATAGGGAATTCCAACAGCTACCTAATAGTGAAATGAGAAGTCTTGCATCCATTTTATTTTGTTTCTGATGATTTTTATGAGTAAGGGTAAGATACTTCCTTGTTCTGATGCAGATGTTGCCCACTTTTGTGAATGGATGCGGGGTGTCACCTACTACTTGCATATCTGCATATTGGGCTTGACACTGCTATCGTACTTGGTAGTTGGCAAAAAGTCAATACTGAAGTTAAGCTCTTGTGTTCTAGCAGCAGAGCTGAAGATCCTTGATGTGCCACCTTCTGCAATCCATGCTGCTCTCTTCATGTTCCTTATTGACTTCCTGGTGAGGAGCATCATGGTCTCCTGGTCTTGAGAATGGCCAAGCATTGCTCTGTGAATGTGGAAGATGGGCATGTGGAAGGCTCCAGGGAGGAGGGATCATTGAACATGTACTCTAATCCATGTGCCTGTTGAATGACCTGTTTTTTTTATTTTTGGGTTTTAAGGGAGACACTGCCCTAAAACACTTCTGTGCAGCTGGGGATGCAGGCTTCTGCTTCACCTTGCAGGAAGCATTAACGAATCCTTTCCAGAAGACATGAGAAGAGAGACGTGAGCCTCTGGTATCATGCAGGTTCCTTGCATTGCCCATGGGCTAGAAGAGAGAAGAGTTGCTTCATGAGATTTGATCCCCTTTTTCCTGAAAAGTTCCACACAGAGGTGAGTCCCCAGCATGTTTAGAAATCATTTCAGACACCTTTCTGGACGGAATTGAATCAGAGCCCCTGATGATGTGGAAGAGCTAAAGATGGGTTTGCTATGAATTTTCTATTTCATTCATCAGGGCCTGAGTCAAGTCAGTCATTGTGCTGTCAACACATGAGCTGCTGGTCAAATGTGAGGAAGTGGTCTTGCTTTATGAAAACACCACCCTGATTCAGTGAGCCAGAGGCAGCCTGCAGTCCCTGTTTTCCTGTAAAGGCAGATTGCTGTGGATGGCCTCTGGCCTCGTCATGCAGCCCTGCTCAGAGTAGGGGATTGAGGGACCAGGCAGATCCCTAGTTCCTTTTGACCTTTATTGCCATTGGGCCACCCCAGGGTCCTTGGACTCTACCTGGTCTTCTGGCCTGGGTCAGGGGATGTGAGGTTTGGAATCCCCCTCTGTGGCAGGATCCCAGCCCCCCAGCCACTTGAGGTCAGCACATCCTTCCCTAATTGTGTTAGAGTTGGAGACTTCTCCCACCCATCCTCATCCATGCTCATCCCACATTTTGTAGCTTGGCACCTGAGGACCTTTATTCATTGACTTAGTTGTTAGTGATGATGGTTACTAAGACTAAGTGACTCTTTCAAGTCACATCACTTGCATGGTAGGGCTAGAGCATGGATCTTCCTAATTGATTTCATGGGACTCTCTCATGGAAACTGTGACTGCTTCCTAAACACACACTCTACATTTGGAGTGTCAAAATTCTTGCCACTGCCTCCTTGGCAAGTGTATCTTGTCTTCTACGTGGGAATTTCACAAATATTTTCCTTTGGTTTGTGGAGGTCATGCAGAAGGGATTTCATTTGAAATAGCCCAAACAAGAAATACCAGTTGTCTTTTTTGCACATGGATGTGTGTAGTGAACACCCCTTTCTGTGTGCTTGCATGAGTTACTCCTTTGAATTTGTTGAAGAATGGTTGGCTGGGGAGCAAGTTAACGAGAGATGGATATCAATGGTTGTCAAGTATTCTGACGTGAAGAATGTATTGAGGATGTGAAGGCTTTTCTAGCCAGTTCCTATGGCTCAGTCAGGGATCAGTCAGAGGATTCTGTCTGGTAGACTCTTTGGCACAGATGTCAAAGTGGCCTGGTCTTACCCTGTCCAGGACTGAATGCTGAGCTTGAGTGGGAGCTTCTTGTCATTTCAAGCATTTCCATGAGTCTGTCCTCTGTTCTCTTGTATCCAAGTGGTTTCTAATAGGAAAGCAGAACAAAAATTGAAAGTATGGTGATTGATTATTTTTACCAATGTTATTTCAATCCACTTTGTTTAATACGAAATTACCTTTATGCTAGTAAGATTTCATATGTGAGGAAATAATGAAAATATTGGGGTTAGGGGATGAGAATATGCAAATCAAACATTTTTGAGCACCAAGACCCGTTTTTTGTTTTTGTTTTTGTTTTTTTTTAACTTAAATAATATTAAGTGCCAGAGGACCACCGCTGCCATTCAGCCTCAACAACCTCCAGGTCCAGCCTCCAGGTGGCCCATTTCACCAGGGTGTGTGGGACCACACTGTCCTGGGATGAGAGAACAGTACCCACGGATGTTGACATCTCACAGAGTAGATATTGCCAGTGACAGTAGGGAGCTATTGGCACATGAGGAAGGGAAGAGCTCTCAGGATGGGAAGAGGGGGCCGCTTCGAGACTCATTGGGTATGGCACGAGGCTGCTGGGTGTGGTGTTGGCCTGGGCCCACTGAGTGGGGCACATCCGTGGTCTGTGTTTCTGTACCCTCCTCTGTTGCCTGTGTTGGCAGCAGATCAGGGAATTGCGATCAGAAGTGCTCCCAGTAACACAGGCACCAGCCCCCAGAGTGTGTGCCTATCCGTTTCCCCACCTGGCCTGACTTAGTGCCTGTCTTGCCTCAGGGCTGAGACCCTACTATCTCTGATGAGGGTGTCTGTGGTCCAGATCCAACCTGCATGGCCAACATGCTCAGACCTTCAGCTGGGTCCTAGGCTGCTGCAACCAAACTCTGTTAACTGGGTGGCCGACAACAGAGGAAGTGTCTTCCGTTGAGCTCCAGAGGCTCAACACAGTAGGTGTTGGGCTGTCCCAGTGCCATAACCCCTCCCAGGTTTCAAGGGGACTGTCTCCCCAACTCTCCCAACCCTTGCCCACTCTCCTATTGCTGCCCACGATCTGTGGTTAGCATATGGGCATCCCGCCCTGGCTCCAACCTCACATATCCGGTATCCCCCAGTCTCCCTGGTATCTGGGTCCAGACTCTCCTCTTCCTACAAGAATATCAGATATTGGATTTGGTCCCAGTTGATGCTGTGTTCCATCATGTGAGCTCTTAGCTTCATCACTGTGCAAAGACTCTTTTCCCACACAAGTTCGCACGGCTTTTGGCTGGCTAAGAATTTTCAGGCGACACTTTTCTAATGAGTACACTTTCCTTCCTTCCGATCTCCCACCAGTGAGCATTCCTCGCACCCTTGTCCTAGTTCCTTTATGGCAGTTTCCCTCCTTATGGCTGAGAGGACCTAGTGACCCCTGAATTCACACGTTCTCCTTAATCACCAACACACTGCAGAATTCTCCAGGGGGCCATATATGCTCCTGGAAGTTGGTGTTGGAAATAGTTCTCCATCCATTAATCACTCCCTCACTCACTAATGTCCTTGTGTCCTTGAGAAAGGCTCTCCCTTTCCTGGTTTTCCTGAATAGAAATCCTCTTGCCTCTTGGGTGAATAGGGTTATGGGTTGTGCAGAGGGTGTTGGTCCACTGAGCATCTTAGAGACTGTCCTTTATGGAGCCTAATGATCCTCACTGGGGAATGAGGCCAGGGTCCTAACTGTGGTTAGTTAGAGAGGGAAAGAAGGACAAGGGAAACTCAGATGTCCCTTCATGGCCCCTGGAGTTAGAGGACTTACCCCTTTGCACCTGGGATCAGGAGACCTCATTTCCTCGAGGACACGCACACTCAGACGTTAATCTTGAGTGTGGGTTCCTTTCTGGGGTCCAGGGCTGTTGTTAGCCACCAGGAATGACAGTGCTCTCCATGCTGAGTGGAGCCATTTTTGCCAGGAAAGAGAGCCCATGGTCACGCCTTGTGCAAAGCATCCCACGCCAGGGGCTCCCATGCCTACATTCCTGTCCTGAAAGGAAGCCACTCAGAGGCAAGGTGGGTCCAACCACCTCCCATGTGTTCACTCATCACTGTGTTCCAGCAGTCACCCCAGTGAACAGTCCTGATGGGATTGGATGTGGCTCAGAATGTCACCCTCATGAGCTCTACCCTGCCACAGCTGCAGTTCTGCAGTGGGAGAAACTCAAAACCTCAAAACACATGCACATGAAAGAAAAGAGCAAGAGCCAGAGCCCAAACAGGCCAGGTGTGGCAAAGACAGCTGGAGTGCCTAGGTTGGGACTCAGAATTATGTCAGTGGGGTGGCATTGCTGCTGGCACCAGCATGATAACCGAGAGCCAGCCCTGCTCATTTTGGGGAGCAGTGTGTTGGGGAAGGCAGCAGAAATTGAGAGGCAGGATTGAGTTTGGCCCTAGGAGGAGGTTGGGTAAGAGGCCAGTGTGGGTTGGAGAGCCTGGGCAGATAGACAGAGGCCAGGGCACACCCCAAAGCCTGGAGACTGCACTTGATGTCCAGGGTTGTGAAACACCACTTCCCCTCTTACTCACAACTGAGAGCAAGGGGCATTGATGAGTTCAGTTTGTGTGCGGCTGCATCCAAGGTGGCTCGGCTAGGAACCTCTGTTTCCTTGACTCAGGAGGCTGGGAGTCCAGGCTCCACTGAGGCTCGGCTGGGAGGATCGGAGTCTGAGTTTATGCCTGTGTTCCCTGTAGGATCCATGTTGGCTGAGCCTCAGTGTTTTTGTAATGAGAGGATGGGTGACCGTCATGTCTTTATCACAGGACACACTTGCTAAATGGATTTGTTTGCTCTGAGGAGGAAAGAGAGAGGGGGGAGTGGTGCTGGAGACAGGGATGCAGACAGGGGTCATGGACTTGGCATAACTCAGTCTTGGAGGTGATATCCCATCACCTGTACCCACTTCAATTCCCATGAATCCAGAGGCTGAGCCCCCTTGAGGTGAGGGGTGAACCGGTTCTGGGCAGCAGGATGCTGTGGTACCTCGGAGTCTCTGTGAGACCCCAACACTAGACACACTTGGCCCTTTTGAAATCTTAGGAGAAGCCTTGGGAAGTTGTATGGCAGAGGGGAGCAGCCTCTGCATCTCAGTCCCCTCCAACTTGCCATGGTGTAGAGAGGGAACTGCAGCCACGATGGGACGGACATTGGCCATGTCCCTGTGTGGGACACAGGCCTGATTGAGTTAGGGTGCATTCTTTGTCTCTCCCTTTCTTGTGATTATCCCATCTCTACATTTGTGCTTTAGCCACCTGTGAGTCCCATCTCTGGTTTCAGAGAGAACAGAGGGTGTTATGGGCCAATAGACACAATAAACCCTAGAGATTAGATGCTACCCTACTTTCCAGAAAAGACTGGGCACACCATGAGTTGCACAATGATGGGACCAGGGTCCAAAAGCTGCTGAGAGGGAAGGACTGGTTGTGAATGCATTTTTGAAGGCTCCAAGCTGGAACTCTAGTGGCACCAAGCAGGGCAGATGCTGGTGGGGATGTTTGGGTAGTTGTTGGTGAACACCTGCGCACCTGAGATGGGTAGGCATGGAGGAGAAATCGGCAGCCCATAGGGCTGTTGAAAGTGGTCTTATGTGAAAAGAGGCTCAGGTATGGGCACAGGAAATGACATCATTGCCTTGACAATGGATCAAACAGAACATGGAACCCTGGTATCCAGGCACCCACTTCACTGACCAAGCCATCCGAGCTCACTTGGTTGGAGCCACTGGAGGGAGAAGGATGTTCTCCTGTGGTTGCAGACAATGCCGAGCCTCAGGCTCCCAGGAATCTCAGGGGGGCCAACTAGCCCTTTTGTGGATACACTGGGTGAGGCTTCATCTTAGACGCCAGAGCCTCTGGCGATTGTCGCAGAGGAGCTCAAGAGTAACAGTGAGTAGCACAGGGCAGGTGAGCCCAGCAGGCCCTCTAGTCTGATCCCTGATGAATGGCCCAGGACTCCTATTCTGACTCTGTGTGTGTGTGTGTGTGTGTGTGTGTGTGTGTGTGTGTGTGTGTGTGTGTTTGTACTGATGGGAACTGTCCCATTGTGCTTTGACTCTAGTGTATTGGCACAAGTCATTTTTCTGTTTGTCACCATTTCCATTTTGAACCCACCATTCTTGGTCCCAACCCAGGGTGAAAATGATCAGAACACGGAGGAGCCCTTCAGGGTTCAGAGCCTTGAACCTTACAGGCAGGACCAGCTTAGGAATGAGCTCCTGCCTGTCATTTGTGGGAGGAACCTACATTTCAGCAGCAACATGGGGTTAATCTCCTGGGATTTCATCCCCACCCAGCAGGTGCTGGATCTCTTGTTCCCAAAACAGCCACCTTCTTCAGTCTTTACTCCTGGTGCCACTCCACATCCTCCAAGGGGACAAGAACCTCAGGTTCTGGATGGATGTTGTAGAATGCCCACAGAGCCAACTGCCAGGCTGGGTGGGGTGCAGTTGCTGGGCTTTGCTGATGTTGTCATCCCCCACAGTTCTTGGAACCTTCTGTGGCAGTGGCATCCAGGACCCCAGCAGCTCCTCACTGCTTCACTCCAGCGAGCAGGTGGAAGACAGCCGCGTTGTTCACGTCCTCCTAGAGGGACAGAGCCTGAGGGAGACAAAGCGCATCCCGGTAAGCCCGACAGCAGGGCTGCCTCCTGGGTGTCCACACAGTGGAAGGCAGGAGACACAGCCAACCCCAGGGCTATGGTGGGAAATAAAGAAGAGAGAGGTCCGTCTTAAGGGCTTGACCTGAGGAGGGAGAGCATCAGCATGCCCAGCTTCAGTGGTGAGTGGGCCTGTGTATTGTGGGTTTTGCAGGCCAGAAGTGCAGACGGAAGTGCTGTGGACAGATGAAGGCAGAGATATGTCCAGGGTGCAGGCTGCAGTGCCTAGAACTTGGTATTCTCAATGAGTGAAGTTGGAGCAGAGGAGGTGGCAGTGACTTGTCACATGTGTAGGAGGGGATGTGTTCCTGGTGGCAGGGAAGAGAACCTCCTTAGCATGACTAGGTGTAGGAATTTGGGGTCGGGATCACCTGGGGGGTCATGCCAAAGCTTCGGAATGTTAGGCTTTGCATGTATGTAAATACGGAGCTAATGGGTTCTTGGCAGAATTTCTATGGATGTGCAGTAGACACGCTAATGCTGCAGGTGTCCAGCTGCAGAGGAGACATATTCAGTGACTGCCAGTGCTGAGTCAAGTACATCATTACAACCAGACCCGCACTGAGCTTCCAGAGGCCAGGGCCTCTCAAAGCTATCATGAAGCACTCAAGTGCACACTCTTGTATCTGAGTCTGTTTTGTGTCTTGGCAGTCAGGACCCAAATTTTCAGTGCATCTGCCTCTTGCACCCACAAAGGCAGCCTGCATCCCAGATCACACTTGGTGCGCAGATCCCTGGCCCATTGCTCTCATCTCAGTGAGATGAGAGTGTGTCTGTGCATAGGCAGTTTGGTCCTTTGACATGAGTGGAATGTGGCTCCCCAGGGGGAGGGGAGATGGCAGGTACAGGCAGATATTTGTACCAGGATTGTTCTAGTAGCACATTGCAAGAACCCAGGTGGTATATGGAGGACACACTCAGGTAGCAGGATAACAAGATTGTGCCCTTGTATATGTAGCTGAGATTTCTCCTGAATGTTTGACCACAGTCTTCTGGGTAGCTCTTCTAAAAGCCATTCTCTGATAACATTTGTCCCACCCTGATCCAGGTGACCTTTCAGGAGACGGTGACAAGCCTCATCCGCAGGGCCTTGGACCAAAATTTGTTGCAGCATGAGGATATGGACAACTTTGAGCTGCTGTATATGATGTCTGAGGATGAGAGTAAGTAGGACAATCAGACAGTGGGGAGACATGATCCACAGTGGGCTCAGGATAACTGACAGCCAAGAGAAAGTGGGCCTTGGCCCCAAAATACCAAAGTGTGATGGGCCTGGCGGAGACTCTCAGGGGTTGTGGGTGTTTTGTGGTATAATCCTTGAGTGCCACCTAACAATTCTCTCCACTTCGCTCTGCAGAAATCAAGGTCTCTGACCACTCACTCGTGTGTCTGTCCATGAATCTGGGAATACAATATTTCATGGTGAGGAAACGCCCCCAGGTCAAGGGAAAGGAGGTAAACACCTACCTTATTCAAGCTGTGCATGTGCTGCCATTCCACTCCGACCTGAGGAAATAAGAAGCCTCAGCACCTGGACATATTTGCTGGAAGCCCATAGAGCCAACTGACAGTCTGGGGTGGCTTTCTGTTTCTGGGTTTGCTGATGTTCCATCCCCCACAGTTCTCAGAATCAACCTGCAAGTCCTCCAGGCCGCTTTCCCACAAGCAGGTGGGAGACACCTGCTTAATTCGTGTCCACTTAGAAACACAAAGTCCAGAGATGGCCAAGAGTGTTCTGGTAAGCCTGGGAGCAGGGGTGTCCCGTGGTGCTTACACCTGGGTGGGGAGCAGACACTGGTCCAATACCATGGACTACTCATGCCCTCTTGAATTTGGAGCTTCTGGATGATCAGGAGGATAGATGGGAATCAAGAAGGGAGAGGTCAGTGTGAAGGGCTGGAGCTGAGATGAGCGAGTGCAGCAGCTTGTCCACTGCCATGTCTGAGGGAGTCTGTGTGTCAGGTGGCAGCATGCAGTCCAGAAGGGCAGGGACAGGTATGGGTGACAGATGAGAATAGGACAGGAACTAGGTTGCAGGTTCCCTTGTATGGGATGCTGACGTCTATGGAGGAGGACAGCAGTGTGAGGTTCTCCATGTTCCTTGAACAAGGAGCTGAGAGAGTCTCTCTGCAGAGTCGATATGGATGTGGAGCAAGCACACTAAATGTCCAGGTAACCCAATGACCACCCTTGCCGGATGAGGTGGCCTCCTACATCCCAGCCAGCACTGAGCCTCTGGAGGCCAGGAGCTCTCGTGGCTATCTTTCAGCTCTCCTGTGTGTGGTCATGTTCCTGGGTCTGTTTTTGGCCCTGGCAATCCAGACCAAAGCCTCTAGGTTTTGTGCCTAGGCCATTCCCAATGCCGCCTGCATCCTCGGGCAGACCTGGGATCTTGGAGGCTATTGTCCCATTCCTCCCAACTTGTGGGATGAGATTGCATCTGTATGCAGGTAGTGGGGTCCTTTCACTCCGAGAGGAGTGCAGCTCCACAAAGAGCAATGGCAGGCCCAGGAAGTCCTATGTACAAGGATTGGGCTAGTAGCCTGTGGGAAGAGCCCACACGATGAGCAGGAGGTCAGCCTCGGGTAGTAGGGTCATGGATGTTGCCCTTGTATTTAGAGTGGAGGTGCCTCCAGAATGCCCCTGCCCACTGTCCTTGAGTAGTCACTTCAAGGCCCATTTCCTGAAGGCCTGTCTCCCATGCTGCTCCAGGTGACCTGCCACGATAGGGCTCCTGTCGTCATCCGCAGCGCCCTCGACCTACACTTCCTTACTGAGGAGAATCCAGAGGATTATGAGCTGGGCCAAATCATCTCTCGCCGTCAGAGTAAGTGAGACAATCAGATAGCAGAGAGCAAGGGTCAGGATGTGGACTCAGGTCAACTCTTAGCAACAAAGACTAGTCTCTGACCCCCAAGAACACTCCAACAGGTGTGTTGGGTTCGTGCACAAAGCCAACTGCACTTCTGCTGGTGGAAGGTCTTGAGGTCCAATGGTATACCCCGGTGGATATTGCGGCTCCCCACCAGGTGCCCTCCCCTGGACATGAACAGGCATCCAAAGCTGACATCTTTGAGGAGTGAGGAGGAAAGCCTCTCTCCAGGAGCAGTATGTTTTCATGGTCTGGGATAGGAGTGGTTTCAAAGGAACATGGGAATGCATGGGCTAAAGAGGGAACTGGCATTTTGTGGACTGAAGCAGTACTATTGAAAGCCTTCTGTGTGACCAAAAAACCACTGCCTGGGCAGAGCATTGCCAGGATTCTAGCAAGCAGTAACAGGATGAAATTGGGAAGAAAACACAGCCTGGGAGACAGCCTGAATCATCTGTTTTTGCATAAATTCCATGATCTTACGCACCTGAGTCCACTAGGCAAGGAGTGATCACAATAGCCAGGGTGTGATCCCTAACTAAAGTCAGATGAGGGCTTCCTGAGCACGTAGCCACAGAGCTCATCTGATAATAATGCCAGCGCTTTTTCGTTGGTTGGTTGGTTGGTTTTTGTGAGCCAAACACCACAGCAGCCATTATCCCAGCCTATGTACCCTGAAGACCACCATCCCTATGAGTTCTACGATCACTTGTCTCCTATCTAAACCTACTGTTAGGTTAGTAGAGTCTATGGAAGAGGAAGTCTGTCTGGGGCCTTGGTAGCCTAAGAAATTCATAGCAGAGATCTCCACATCCAACCCAGAAGGGATGGAGAACAGGCTCTAGGTTAGAGGAGGGCGACAGGAAACACATGTTCAGAGGAAGGAGAAGCGGCTGTTGTATTCCCCCACTCGGGGTCATGGCACCACTGGGCCATACACCATGTTGGAGGGAAGCAGTCCCTTTGCTGGTCTTTGGAACCATTGTTCTCAGTAGGGCAGTATTTGGAATGTGGCCTCCATTCTCAGAAGCCTGGTTCACATGGAGGCGGGCTCCACCAACGCAGAAGCATGGCTCTAACGTGGTATCCGTGCTGGTCAGCCTGTCCTCACTGTGGCCATACTTGAGGAAAATAACTCAGAGGAGGAATCCTAGGCCTTTTTTCTCTGGGTTTCATAGCTTTCTCTTTGGTTGTGCACTGAGGCTGTCCATAAAGCTCTAGTGTGTGGCAGTGGAGAGCTCCTCAGCCCTTGCCACAAAGGCATAGACTGGGAGAGAGAGAACGAGGCTGGCAGAGAGGGAGAGAGAGAAAGATGGAGAGGGAGGACCTCTCCTTGGAGAATGAGGATTCAGTGGAGCCAACAGGAACAAGGTACTGTTGCCCAGGGCACAACCCTGTTTAGGTCTTACTCCAACCATGCTCAACCTTTCTTCCAGTCCCTCCCATCCCCCAGTAGTGTATTCATCTTGAATGAGAATTTCATGTTGACATCAGAGCACTCACCATCCAATGCTTCCCTCCAAACCCACCTATGAAGATGGCTCATGTGGGGACTGAATCTTCGGCACAGGAGCCTTTCGTGGGAGATTTCAGATGCAAACCCTAGTGGTGTGCTTTGGCAGATGCAAGAGGACCTGAGATATTCTGGAGTCCAAAGCCTTCGGTAGGAACAGACATTAGGTCTGTTGAAGTGCTCTGCCTAGTTCTTCCTCAGGGAGGACTGTGGAGGCTGTCTTTGTTGGTATTGGTGCTGAATTGGAGAGCTCTCAGGTGTGTGGCTCTGGCCTTTTCTGGCACAGGCTCTCAGATGTTGGCGTGTCCTAGGGAGCACCTCCTGAGTGCCACCTTCTTTTTGTACACCCCTCTCTCCCCAGAGCTGAGGATTCCAGCAGAGGTCAACGTATTTTATGCCAAGAATCCTCACAAAAAATCCAACTTTGTGCTGAGGAAAAGGAGCCTCTCCCAAAAGAATGATGGGTGGATCGAGCCTCAACCTCCCTCTCGTCCTGCAAAGAAGGCTCCTGCCCTCCTGAGGATGCTTGCAAAACCATTCTGTTGCTGTGTGCCTGGGCGGGGCTGAGGCAGCCCAGGAATATTTACATTGATTACTATTTTCTTCAAAGTTTGAATCTATAGTTTGCCATTGTCCTTGACCTTGTTTAGTAACACAGTTGTTACTCTATCCTGTATTTGTTGTTTCCATTAATATATTATTATTATTTTAAAATATATATGTTTTTGTTACCTGATCTACTGTGATGATTTGAGTATACTAAATGTAGCAGTGATTCCTAAAGGACACATCCAAACCAACAAGAAGGAATGCTTCATTCTATCAGCAAGAACTTTGGTTTTTAGGAGTTTGGCAGATGGCATTATCTGAGTCAGTTTTCCAATGGGGGCAATGAAGTATCAGCTATGATGGTACAAACACAAACAAAGACACACAAACACACACAAGAGCACACACACTCACTGAGAGATAGATAGACAGATGGAGTTGGTCTCTGCTGAAATACTTTGGAGACATGGTTCTGATTTCTCCCCTTTTGGAGTATTTTCAATTGCACAAGGTGTCTTGCAAATGAACCCATGTCTGAGGAAGACATGCATGTGTACTTCACATGCCACTTTTCACATAGCAGGAAGGTCATGTAATATTTTTCATGCAGCTGTCTTTTGACTGTGAACCATCCCATGAGGTCAGCTGTGGAATTTTCAACTTGTAGCATCACAATGGGGATCCACTCTTTGGATTTGGGGATATTTCCGATTTTCTTGATTCAGATTGGAATGATATATATATTAGTTTTTGATGAAAATTCTGCATTTGATGGTAATGAATGTCGTGCATCTAGGAATCTGTAGAGTGCAGACAATGAATGGATGCCTACTGTTGTCTGGACTGGTCTGAAAAGTCCTGTAGCATCTGAGCATGTGTGAGGGCTGTACAGGTCTTGCCAAAAGTCCAGGTCAGATGATCCTGCACAAAGCTGAACTCCTAGTGGTCTCCACAACAGTGTAAGGGCCAAGGAGAAACACACTTCCACACAGAAGTTGGGAAGCTACCTTATGAAGGTGATCATAGATACGGGATTATTAATATATCCAGGTTGGCATCTATTATTTTTTTAGCTTTTGACTTTTGCAGCTGTGGGCATCTTGACAACCATCAACTCCCTGTAAGCACAGACAACTCTATAAGAACCTGAGGATAAATTTCCCTGTGCATGTCCCCTTGTGAAACTGCTTAAGCACCGCCTGGTTTACACACAGGTGGAATTTCTAGGTCAAAGTGTGCATGTTTACTTCTTTGACTAAGCACTGCCAGGTGGCTCTTCTGCATAGCTCTACCTGTGGCCAGGATTGTATTATCTAGCTTTCTAACTTTTGCATGTTGAGTAGATACATAGTGGGAGCACACTGTTTTTGTTGGTATTTTTCTTGGTATCTATTCTGATGCTTTTCACTGGGGGATTTTTTCCTGTGAAAATGGGCTTCCTCTACTTGACCTTATTTTCTTCTTTTTAAAATTTTTTCAATGTGACTTTTTAATTTTAGTTTTATTAAAGACATTGCCCCTTGCTTGCATAGTCTATATCTAAAGCACTAGTCCTTGCTCCAAGGCCCAGCTTGCTCTCAGCTGCCCCAGGAGGGGAACAGTCTTTGGCGGTAGACAAGAGACACCCCTGCAGGGGGCACAAGTGCTTTGGCCCTCTGGTGTCTTGCCAGCAGTGCTTCCCATGCTCACAGAGGGTTTCAGACACTGAGTCAATGGTCCAGGTGGTCTTTTGTTCAGTCTGATCTCAAATTGAGCTCCTCTGAGAGGTCATATTGAAGTCCTTGTGTGTACCTGACCCATCATTTTAAACAATATTCCAAGTTCACTTTTTGTGTGTACGTGGGTTCTGGGGATTGAACCCAGGGCCTTGAGCCTGTGAGGCAAGTGACCTACCTGAGCTACACCCTCAGAGACCCCTGTAAAAGTATTTCCCCTTTGCCTCGGGGTCTAAGTTGCCAAGGCTGACCTCAAACGTTCCTCTTGCCTCAGCCTCCCTGGTGGCTGGCATGACAGGCATGCACCTGGGACTGTCACACTCGAGCCTGTGATGGGAACTCATGTGCATCTGTCCAGGGCTGAGCATGGTTAGGCATAGCTGTGCTCCAGGCTCCCTGCAGGGCTGTGGAGGCTTCTGCTGCCCAGCAGCCCTGGTGCCATGGCCAGGGCTCCTCCCAGCCGAGGGCAGGCAGCTGCCCATTGCTGTAGGCTGACCTTATTTTCTTCTTATGGCACTCGTCCGTTCTCTGGAGTATGTTGTATGGTTTGTCCATTAGGAGTCTAACAGGTCCTCTAGAACCTTCAAACAATTAGTAAAATTCCTGAACAGTAAGTGAGCGCGCGCAGAAATTGGGCTAATATTTTGGGAAGAACAATGTTGGATGATATATTCATGGCTTGAATATATCATCCAACATGAAGTTATATTTTATTACTTACAAAATAATAAAATAATGAAGCAATACCATGGGCTGAGCTAAAATAGATCCTTAGGATCTTAGGCATTCTGTAATAAATCTGTGTCACTTGAAGTATAGAGTTGATCGACTCTGAGTAATGAAACAGAAGTAAAGGTATCAAAGCCAATGATCATCTGTTTCCAATTTTCTGTGATTTGGTTCAAGTGGTAAAGTGGTGATATTTATTAATAATGGATCGAATAAGTTCATAATTGTTTTAGAGTACAATTAGATGCCTTCAAACTTTAGCCCTCCTATGTCCTGTGAGACATTTTCTATGTGAGGCTTTAAGAAGAAGAAGAGAATATTCTGTAAAGAAAACCTTGTGATCTGTGCAGTATGAAGTTGAATGGATTCATTCAGAAATCAGAAATTCTATTGAAAGATATTTATTGGCATGAGCCAAATAAAACCTATTTTTAGGCATCCTGGTGAAGACAAGGTTTTATCTTTATGTCTCATTTTCTATGTTTTGTTGTTGTTGTTGTTGTTAGAATGAAATTCATATGTTGCCAGACCATTCTATCAGATGTGTAACTAGATGCCATTTAAATTACCCACTTTTACATGGTAGACAGTTTTTAATGAACACTGCCTGTCTGCACCTTTTTTAAAAACAGGACTGGGATCAGAAGCCCAAATACCAATGGTTAGCTGGAGCATATTTTTCATTTGGCCTATCTGTCAGTATTCCCTGAGGTCATCTGTGCAATCAGCTTCGTTACTCCTGCTCCCTCACTGGATTTCATAGAAACCATATGCTATGTATGAATCAGGGACACCAATCCCACAACATAGCATTCTTGGAATATCCAAAGTCCCACTTTTCACTTCGCCATGCCTGAGATCAGCAGTAATATTTATCAGCAAATGTGAGATTTTCAAAGATCCAATTCTATGTGCTCCTTTCTCATAGAGCCTTAGGCAGGGATATAGCATACATAAATATTAAGTAAAGTCCATAGTTTTTAAAATGTCATCCATTGAATAGTTGACACATGTCTGAGATACTTTTTATTTTGGAGGAGGTATTATTTAATAGGGAATTCCAACAGCTACCTAATAGTGAAATGAGAAGTCTTGCATCCATTTTATTTTGTTTCTGATGATTTTTATGAGTAAGGGTAAGATACTTCCTTGTTCTGATGCAGATGTTGCCCACTTTTGTGAATGGATGCGGGGTGTCACCTACTACTTGCATATCTGCATATTGGGCTTGACACTGCTATCGTACTTAGTAGTTGGCAAAAAGTCAATACTGAAGTTAAGCTCTTGTGTTCTAGCAGCAGAGCTGAAGATCCTTGATGTGCCACCTTCTGCAATCCATGCTGCTCTCTTCATGTTCCTTATTGACTTCCTGGTGATGAGCATCATGGTCTCCTGGTCTTGAGAATGGCCAAGCATTGCTCTGTGAATGTGGAAGATGGGCATGTGGAAGGCTCCAGGGAGGAGGGATCATTGAACATGTACTCGAATCCATGTGCCTGTTGAATGACCTGTTTTTTTATTTTTGGGTTTTAAGGGAGACACTGCCCTAAAACACTTCTGTGCAGCTGGGGATGCAGGCTTCTGCTTCACCTTGCAGGAAGCATTAACGAATCCTTTCCAGAAGACATGAGAAGAGAGAAGTGAGCCTCTGGTATCATGCAGGTTCCTTGCATTGCCCATGGGCTAGAAGAGAGAAGAGTTGCTTCATGAGATTTGATCCCCTTTTTCCTGAAAAGTTCCACACAGAGGTGAGTCCCCAGCATGTTTAGAAATCATTTCAGACACCTTTCTGGACGGAATTGAATCAGAGCCCCTGATGATGTGGAAGAGCTAAAGATGGGTTTGCTATGAATTTTCTATTTCATTCATCAGGGCCTGAGTCAAGTCAGTCATTGTGCTGTCAACACATGAGCTGCTGGTCAAATGTGAGGAAGTGGTCTTGCTTTATGAAAACACCACCCTGATTCAGTGAGCCAGAGGCAGCCTGCAGTCCCTGTTTTCCTGTAAAGGCAGATTGCTGTGGATGGCCTCTGGCCTCGTCATGCAGCCCTGCTCAGAGTAGGGGATTGAGGGACCAGGCAGATCCCTAGTTCCTTTTGACCTTTATTGCCATTGGGCCACCCCAGGGTCCTTGGACTCTACCTGGTCTTCTGGCCTGGGTCAGGGGATGTGAGGTTTGGAATCCCCCTCTGTGGCAGGATCCCAGCCCCCCAGCCACTTGAGGTCAGCACATCCTTCCCTAATTGTGTTAGAGTTGGAGACTTCTCCCACCCATCCTCATCCATGCTCATCCCACATTTTGTAGCTTGGCACCTGAGGACCTTTATTCATTGACTTACTTGTTAGTGATGATGGTTACTAAGACTAAGTGACTCTTTCAAGTCACATCACTTGCATGGTAGGGCTAGAGCATGGATCTTCCTAATTGATTTCATGGGACTCTCTCATGGAAACTGTGACTGCTTCCTAAACACACACTCTACATTTGGAGTGTCAAAATTCTTGCCACTGCCTCCTTGGCAAGTGTATCTTGTCTTCTACGTGGGAATTTCACAAATGTTTTCCTTTGGTTTGTGGAGGTCATGCAGAAGGGATTTCATTTGAAATAGCCCAAACAAGAAATACCAGTTGTCTTTTTCGCACATGGATGTGTGTAGTGAACACCCCTTTCTGTGTGCTTGCATGAGTTACTCCTTTGAATTTGTTGAAGAATGGTTGGCTGGGGAGCAAGTTAACGAGAGATGGATATCAATGGTTGTCAAGTATTCTGACGTGAAGAATGTATTGAGGATGTGAAGGCTTTTCTAGCCAGTTCCTATGGCTCAGTCAGGGATCAGTCAGAGGATTCTGTCTGGTAGACTCTTTGGCACAGATGTCAAAGTGGCCTGGTCTTACCCTGTCCAGGACTGAATGCTGAGCTTGAGTGGGAGCTTCTTGTCATTTCAAGCATTTCCATGAGTCTGTCCTCTGTTCTCTTGTATCCAAGTGGTTTCTAATAGGAAAGCAGAACAAAAATTGAAAGTATGGTGATTGATTATTTTTACCAATGTTATTTCAATCCACTTTGTTTAATACGAAATTACCTTTATGCTAGTAAGATTTCATATGTGAGGAAATAATGAAAATATTGGGGTTAGCGGATGAGAATATGCAAATCAAACATTTTTGAGCACCAAGACCCGTTTTTTGTTTTTGTTTTTGTTTTTTTTTTTTAACTTAAATAATATTAAGTGCCAGAGGACCACCGCTGCCATTCAGCCTCAGCAACCTCCAGGTCCAGCCTCCAGGTGGCCCATTTCACCAGGGTGTGTGGGACCACACTGTCCTGGGATGAGAGAACAGTACCCACGGATGTTGACATCTCACAGAGTAGATATTGCCAGTGACAGTAGGGAGCTATTGGCACATGAGGAAGGGAAGAGCTCTCAGGATGGGAAGAGGGGGCCGCTTCGAGACTCATTGGGTATGGCACGAGGCTGCTGGGTGTGGTGTTGGCCTGGGCCCACTGAGTGGGGCAGATCCGTGGTCTGTGTTTCTGTACCCTCCTCTGTAGCCTGTGTTGGCAGCAGATCAGGGAATTGCGATCAGAAGTGCTCCCAGTAACACAGGCACCAGCCCCCAGAGTGTGTGCCTATCCGTTTCCCCACCTGGCCTGACTTAGTGCCTGTCTTGCCTCAGGGCTGAGACCCTACAATCTCTGATGAGGGTGTCTGTGGTCCAGATCCAACCTGCATGGCCAACATGCTCAGACCTTCAGCTGGGTCCTAGGCTGCTGCAACCAAACTCTGTTAACTGGGTGGCCGACAACAGAGGAAGTGTCTTCCGTTGAGCTCCAGAGGCTCAACACAGTAGGTGTTGGGCTGTCCCAGTGCCATAACCCCTCCCAGGTTTCAAGGGGACTGTCTCCCCAACTCTCCCAGCCCTTGCCCACTCTCCTATTGCTGCCCACGATCTGTGGTTCCCATATGGGCATCCCGCCCTGGCTCCAACCTCACATATCCAGTATCCCCCAGTCTGGGTCCAGACTCTCCTCTTCCTACAAGAATATCAGATATTGGATTTGGTCCCAGTTGATGCTGTGTTCCATCATGTGAGCTCTTAGCTTCATCACTGTGCAAAGACTCTTTTCCCACACAAGTTCGCACGACTTTTGGCTGGCTAAGAATTTTCAGGCGACACTTTTCTAATGAGTACACTTTCCTTCCTTCCGATCTCCCACCAGTGAGCATTCCTCGCACCCTTGTCCTAGTTCCTTTATGGCAGTTTCCCTCCTTATGGCTGAGAGGACCTAGTGACCCCTGAATTCACACGTTCTCCTTAATCAACAACACACTGCAGAATTCTCCAGGGGGCCATATATGCTCCTGGAAGTTGGTGTTGGAAATAGTTCTCCATCCATTAATCACTCCCTCACTCACTAATGTCCTTGTGTCCTTGAGAAAGGCTCTCCCTTTCCTGGTTTTCCTGAATAGAAATCCTCTTGCCTCTTGGGTGAATAGGGTTATGGGTTGTGCAGAGGGTGTTGGTCCACTGAGCATCTTAGAGACTGTCCTTTATGGAGCCTAATGATCCTCACTGGGGAATGAGGCCAGGGTCCTAACTGTGGTTAGTTAGAGAGGGAAAGAAGGACAAGGGAAACTCAGATGTCCCTTCATGGCCCCTGGAGTTAGAGGACTTACCCCTTTGCACCTGGGATCAGGAGACCTCATTTCCTCGAGGACACGCACACTCAGACGTTAATCTTGAGTGTGGGTTCCTTTCTGGGGTCCAGGGCTGTTGTTAGCCACCAGGAATGACAGTGCTCTCCATGCTGAGTGGAGCCATTTTTGCCAGGAAAGAGAGCCCATGGTCACGCCTTGTGCAAAGCATCCCACGCCAGGGGCTCCCATGCCTACATTCCTGTCCTGAAAGGAAGCCACTCAGAGGCAAGGTGGGTCCAACCACCTCCCATGTGTTCACTCATCACTGTGTTCCAGCAGTCACCCCAGTGAACAGTCCTGATGGGATTGGATGTGGCTCAGAATGTCACCCTCATGAGCTCTACCCTGCCGCAGCTGCAGTTCTGCAGTGGGAGAAACTCAAAACCTCAAAACACATGCACATGAAAGAAAAGAGCAAGAGCCAGAGCCCAAACAGGCCAGGTGTGGCAAAGACAGCTGGAGTGCCTAGGTTGGGACTCAGAATTATGTCAGTGGGGTGGCATTGCTGCTGGCACCAGCATGATAACCGAGAGCCAGCCCTGCTCATTTTGGGGAGCAGTGTGTTGGGGAAGGCAGCAGAAATTGAGAGGCAGGATTGAGTTTGGCCCTAGGAGGAGGTTGGGTAAGAGGCCAGTGTGGGTTGGAGAGCCTGGGCAGATAGACAGAGGCCAGGGCACACCCCAAAGCCTGGAGACTGCACTTGATGTCCAGGGTTGTGAAACACCACTTCCCCTCTTACTCACAACTGAGAGCAAGGGGCATTGATGAGTTCAGTTTGTGTGCGGCTGCATCCAAGGTGGCTCGGCTAGGAACCTCTGTTTCCTTGACTCAGGAGGCTGGGAGTCCAGGCTCCACTGAGGCTCGGCTGGGAGGATCGGAGTCTGAGTTTATGCCTGTGTTCCCTGTAGGATCCATGTTGGCTGAGCCTCAGTGTTTTTGTAATGAGAGGATGGGTGACCGTCATGTCTTTATCACAGGACACACTTGCTAAATGGATTTGTTTGCTCTGAGGAGGAAAGAGAGAGGGGGGAGTGGTGCTGGAGACAGGGATGCAGACAGGGGTCATGGACTTGGCATAACTCAGTCTTGGAGGTGATATCCCATCACCTGTACCCACTTCAATTCCCATGAATCCAGAGGCTGAGCCCCCTTGAGGTGAGCAGGATGCTGTGGTACCTCGGAGTCTCTGTGAGACCCCAACACTAGACACACTTGGCCCTTTTGAAATCTTAGGAGAAGCCTTGGGAAGTTGTATGGCAGAGGGGAGCAGCCTCTGCATCTCAGTCCCCTCCAACTTGCCATGGTGTAGAGAGGGAACTGCAGCCACGATGGGACGGACATTGGCCATGTCCCTGTGTGGGACACAGGCCTGATTGAGTTAGGGTGCATTCTTTGTCTCTCCCTTTCTTGTGATTATCCCATCTCTACATTTGTGCTTTAGCCACCTGTGAGTCCCATCTCTGGTTTCAGAGAGAACAGAGGGTGTTATGGGCCAATAGACACAATAAACCCTAGAGATTAGATGCTACCCTACTTTCCAGAAAAGACTGGGCACACCATGAGTTGCACAATGATGGGACCAGGGTCCAAAAGCTGCTGAGAGGGAAGGACTGGTTGTGAATGCATTTTTGAAGGCTCCAAGCTGGAACTCTAGTGGCACCAAGCAGGGCAGATGCTGGTGGGGATGTTTGGGGAGTTGTTGGTGAACACCTGCGCACCTGAGATGGGTAGGCATGGAGGAGAAATCGGCAGCCCATAGGGCTGTTGAAAGTGGTCTTATGTGAAAAGAGGCTCAGGTATGGGCACAGGAAATGACATCATTGCCTTGACAATGGATCAAACAGAACATGGAACCCTGGTATCCAGGCACCCACTTCACTGACCAAGCCATCCGAGCACACTTGGTTGGAGCCACTGGAGGGAGAAGGATGTTCTCCTGTGGTTGCAGACAATGCCGAGCCTCAGGCTCCCAGGAATCTCAGGGGGGCCAACTAGCCCTTTTGTGGATACACTGGGTGAGGTTTCATCTTAGACGCCAGAGCCTCTGGCGATTGTCGCAGAGGAGCTCAAGAGTAACAGTGAGTAGCACAGGGCAGGTGAGCCCAGCAGGCCCTCTAGTCTGATCCCTGATGAATGGCCCAGGACTCCTATTCTGACTCTGTGTGTGTGTGTGTGTGTGTGTGTGTGTGTGTGTGTGTGTGTGTTTGTACTGATGGGAACTGTCCCATTGTGCTTTGACTCTAGTGTATTGGCACAAGTCATTTTTCTGTTTGTCACCATTTCCATTTTGAACCCACCATTCTTGGTCCCAACCCAGGGTGAAAATGATCAGAACACGGAGGAGCCCTTCAGGGTTCAGAGCCTTGAACCTTACAGGCAGGACCAGCTTAGGAATGAGCTCCTGCCTGTCATTTGTGGGAGGAACCTACATTTCAGCAGCAACATGGGGTTAATCTCCTGGGATTTCATCCCCACCCAGCAGGTGCTGGATCTCTTGTTCCCAAAACAGCCACCTTCTTCAGTCTTTACTCCTGGTGCCACTCCACATCCTCCAAGGGGACAAGAACCTCAGGTTCTGGATGGATGTTGTAGAATGCCCACAGAGCCAACTGCCAGGCTGGGTGGGGTGCAGTTGCTGGGCTTTGCTGATGTTGTCATCCCCCACAGTTCTTGGAACCTTCTGTGGCAGTGGCATCCAGGACCCCAGCAGCTGTGAGTAGCAGCTCCTCACTGCTTCACTCCAGCGAGCAGGTGGAAGACAGCCACGTTGTTCACGTCCTCCTAGAGGGACAGAGCCTGAGGGAGACAAAGCGCATCCCGGTAAGCCCGACAGCAGGGCTGCCTCCTGGGTGTCCACACAGTGGAAGGCAGGAGACACAGCCAACCCCAGGGCTATGGTGGGAAATAAAGAAGAGAGAGGTCCGTCTTAAGGGCTTGACCTGAGGAGGGAGAGCATCAGCATGCCCAGCTTCAGTGGTGAGTGGGCCTGTGTATTGTGGGTTTTGCAGGCCAGAAGTGCAGACGGAAGTGCTGTGGACAGATGAAGGCAGAGATATGTCCAGGGTGCAGGCTGCAGTGCCTAGAACTTGGTATTCTCAATGAGTGAAGTTGGAGCAGAGGAGGCGGCAGTGACTTGTCACATGTGTAGGAGGGGATGTGTTCCTGGTGGCAGGGAAGAGAACCTCCTTAGCATGACTAGGTGTAGGAATTTGGGGTCGGGATCACCTCGGGGGTCATGCCAAAGCTTCGGAATGTTAGGTTTTGCATGTAGGTAAATACGGAGCTAAAGGGGTTCTTGGCAGAATTTCTATGGATGTGCAGTAGACACGCTAATGCTGCAGGTGTCCAGCTGCAGAGGAGACATGTTCAGTGACTGCCAGTGCTGAGTCAAGTACATCATTACAACCAGACCCGCACCGAGCTTCCAGAGGCCAGGGCCTCTCAAAGCTATCATGAAGCACTCAAGTGCACACTCTTGTATCTGAGTCTGTTTTGTGTCGTGGCAGTCAGGACCCAAATTTTCAGTGCATCTGCCTCTTCCACCCACAAAGGCAGCCTGCATCCCAGATCACACTTGGTGCACAGATCCCTGGCCCATTGCTCTCATCTCAGTGAGATGAGAGTGTGTCTGTGCATAGGCAGTTTGGTCCTTTGACATGAGTGGAATGTGGCTCCCCAGGGGGAGGGGAGATGGCAGGTACAGGCAGATATTTGTACCAGGATTGTTCTAGTAGCACATTGCAAGAACCCAGGTGGTATATGGAGGACACACTCAGGTAGCAGGATAACAAGATTGTGCCCTTGTATATGTAGCTGAGATTTCTCCTGAATGTTTGACCACAGTCTTCTGGGTAGCTCTTCTAAAAGCCATTCTCTGATGACATTTGTCCCACCCTGATCCAGGTGACCTTTCAGGAGACAGTGACAAGCCTCATCCGCAGGGCCTTGGACCAAAATTTGTTGCAGCATGAGGATGTGGACAACATTGAGCTGCTGTATATGATGTCTGAGGATGAGAGTAAGTAGGACAATCAGACAGTGGGGAGACATGATCCACAGTGGGCTCAGGATAACTGACAGCCAAGAGAAAGTGGGCCTTGGCCCCAAAATACCAAAGTGTGATGGGCCTGGCGGAGACTCTCAGGGGTTGTGGGTGTTTTGTGGTATAATCCTTGAGTGCCACCTAACAATTCTCTCCACTTCGCTCTGCAGAAATCAAGGTCTCTGACCACTCACTCGTGTGTCTGTCCATGAATCTGGGAATACAATATTTCATGGTGAGGAAACGCCCCCAGGTCAAGGGAAAGGAGGTAAACACCTACCTTATTCAAGCTGTGCATGTGCTGCCATTCCACTCCGACCTGAGGAAATAAGAAGCCTCAGCACCTGGACATATTTGCTGGAAGCCCATAGAGCCAACTGACAGTCTGGGGTGGCTTTCTGTTTCTGGGTTTGCTGATGTTCCATCCCCCACAGTTCTCAGAATCAACCTGCAAGTCCTCCAGGCCGCTTTCCCACAAGCAGGTGGGAGACACCTGCTTAATTCGTGTCCACTTAGAAACACAAAGTCCAGAGATGGCCAAGAGTGTTCTGGTAAGCCTGGGAGCAGGGGTGTCCCGTGGTGCTTACACCTGGGTGGGGAGCAGACACTGGTCCAATACCATGGACTACTCATGCCCTCTTGAATTTGGAGCTTCTGGATGATCAGGAGGATAGATGGGAATCAAGAAGGGAGAGGTCAGTGTGAAGGGCTGGAGCTGAGATGAGCGAGTGCAGCAGCTTGTCCACTGCCATGTCTGAGGGAGTCTGTGTGTCAGGTGGCAGCATGCAGTCCAGAAGGGCAGGGACAGGTATGGGTGACAGATGAGAATAGGACAGGAACTAGGTTGCAGGTTCCCTTGTATGGGATGCTGACGTCTATGGAGGAGGACAGCAGTGTGAGGTTCTCCATGTTCCTTGAACAAGGAGCTGAGAGAGTCTCTCTGCAGAGTCGATATGGATGTGGAGCAAGCACACTAAATGTCCAGGTAACCCAATGACCACCCTTGCCGGATGAGGTGCCCTCCTACATCCCAGCCAGCACTGAGCCTCTGGAGGCCAGGAGCTCTCGTGGCTATCTTTCAGCTCTCCTGTGTGTGGTCATGTTCCTGGGTCTGTTTTTGGCCCTGGCAATCCAGACCAAAGCCTCTAGGTTTTGTGCCTAGGCCATTCCCAATGCCGCCTGCATCCTCGGGCAGACCTGGGATCTTGGAGGCTATTGTCCCATTCCTCCCAACTTGTGGGATGAGATTGCATCTGTATGCAGGTAGTGGGGTCCTTTCACTCCAAGAGGAGTGCAGCTCCACAAAGAGCAATGGCAGGCCCAGGAAGTCCTATGTACAAGGATTGGGCTAGTAGCCTGTGGGAAGAGCCCACACGATGAGCAGGAGGTCAGCCTCGGGTAGTAGGGTCATGGATGTTGCCCTTGTATTTAGAGTGGAGGTGCCTCCAGAATGCCCCTGCCCACTGTCCTTGAGTAGTCACTTCAAGGCCCATTTCCTGAAGGCCTGTCTCCCATGCTGCTCCAGGTGACCTGCCACGATAGGGCTCCTGTCGTCATCCGCAGCGCCCTCGACCTACACTTCCTTACTGAGGAGAATCCAGAGGATTATGAGCTGGGCCAAATCATCTCTCGCCGTCAGAGTAAGTGAGACAATCAGATAGCAGAGAGCAAGGGTCAGGATGTGGACTCAGGTCAACTCTTAGCAACAAAGAGTAGTCTCTGACCCCCAAGAACACTCCAACAGGTGTGTTGGGTTCGTGCACAAAGCCAACTGCACTTCTGCTGGTGGAAGGTCTTGAGGTCCAATGGTATACCCCGGTGGATATTGTGGCTCCCCACCAGGTGCCCTCCCCTGGACATGAACAGGCATCCAAAGCTGACATCTTTGAGGAGTGAGGAGGAAAGCCTCTCTCCAGGAGCAGTATGTTTTCATGGTCTGGGATAGGAGTGGTTTCAAAGGAACATGGGAATGCATGGGCTAAAGAGGGAACTGGCATTTTGTGGACTGAAGCAGTACTATTGAAAGCCTTCTGTGTGACCAAAAAACCACTGCCTGGGCAGAGCATTGCCAGGATTCTAGCAAGCAGTAACAGGATGAAATTGGGAAGAAACCACAGCCTGGGAGACAGCCTGAATCATCTGTTTTTGCATAAATTCCATGGTCTTACGCACCTGAGTCCACTAGGCAAGGAGTGATCACAATAGCCAGGTTGTGATCCCTAACTAAAGTCAGATGAGGGCTTCCTGAGCACGTAGCCACAGAGCTCATCTGATAATAATGCCAGCGCTTTTTCGTTGGTTGGTTGGTTGGTTTTTGTGAGCCAAACACCACAGCAGCCATTATCCCAGCCTATGTACCCTGAAGACCACCATCCCTATGAGTTCTAGGATCACTTGTCTCCTATCTTAACCTACTGTTAGGTTAGTAGAGTCTATGGAAGAGGAAGTCTGTCTGGGGCCTTGGTAGCCTAAGAAATTCATAGCAGAGATCTCCACATCCAACCCAGAAGGGATGGAGAACAGGCTCTAGGTTAGAGGAGGGCGACAGGAAACACATGGTCAGAGGAAGGAGAAGCGGCTGTTGTATTCCCCCACTCGGGGTCATGGCACCACTGGGCCATATACCATGTTGGATGGAAGCAGTCCCTTTGCTGGTCTTTGGAACCATTGTTCTCAGTAGGGCAGTATTTGGAATGTGGCCTCCATTCTCAGAAGCCTGGTTCACATGGAGGCGGGCTCCACCAACGCAGATGCATGGCTCTAACGTGGTATCCGTGCTGGTCAGCCTGTCCTCACTGTGGCCATACTTGAGGAAAATAACTCAGAGGAGGAATCCTAGGCCTTTTTTCTCTGGGTTTCATAGCTTTCTCTTTGGTTGTGCACTGAGGCTGTCCATAAAGCTCTAGTGTGTGGCAGTGGAGAGCTCCTCAGCCCTTGCCACAAAGGCATAGACTGGGAGAGAGAGAACGAGGCTGGCAGAGAGGGAGAGAGAGAAAGATGGAGAGGGAGGACCTCTCCTTGGAGAAGGAGGATTCAGTGGAGCCAACAGGAACAAGGTACTGTTGCCCAGGGCACAACCCTGTTTAGGTCTTACTCCAACCATGCTCAACCTTTCTTCCAGTCCCTCCCACCCCCCAGTAGTGTATTCATCTTGAATGAGAATTTCATGTTGACATCAGAGCACTCACCATCCAATGCTTCCCTCCAAACCCACCTATGAAGATGGCTCATGTGGGGACTGAATCTTCGGCACAGGAGCCTTTTGTGGGAGATTTCAGATGCAAACCCTAGTGGTGTGCTTTGGCAGATGCAAGAGGACCTGAGATATTCTGGAGTCCAAAGCCTTCGGTAGGAACAGACATTAGGTCTGTTGAAGTGCTCTGCCTAGTTCTTCCTCAGGGAGGACTGTGGAGGCTGTCTTTGTTGGTATTGGTGCTGAATTGGAGAGCTCTCAGGTGTGTGGCTCTGGCCTTTTCTGGCACAGGCTCTCAGATGTTGGCGTGTCCTAGGGAGCACCTCCTGAGTGCCACCTTCTTTTTGTACACCCCTCTCTCCCCAGAGCTGAGGATTCCAGCAGAGGCCAACGTATTTTATGCCAAGAATCCTCACAAAAAATCCAACTTTGTGCTGAGGAAAAGGAGCCTCTCCCAAAAGAATGATGGGTGGATCGAGCCTCAACCTCCCTCTCGTCCTGCAAAGAAGGCTCCTGCCCTCCTGAGGATGCTTGCAAAACCATTCTGTTGCTGTGTGCCTGGGCGGGGCTGAGGCAGCCCAGGAATATTTACATTGATTACTATTTTCTTCAAAGTTTGAATCTATAGTTTGCCATTGTCCTTGACCTTGTTTAGTAACACAGTTGTTACTCTATCCTGTATTTGTTGTTTCCATTAATATATTATTATTATTTTAAAATATATATGTTTTTGTTACCTGATCTACTGTGATGATTTGAGTATACTAAATGTAGCAGTGATTCCTAAAGGACACATCCAAACCAACAGGAAGGAATGTTTCATTCTATCAGCAAGAACTTTGGTTTTTAGGAGTTTGGCAGATGGCATTATCTGAGTCAGTTTTCCAATGGGGGCAATGAAGTATCAGCTATGATGGTACAAACACAAACAAAGACACACAAACACACACAAGAGCACACACACTCACTGAGAGATAGATAGACAGATGGAGTTGGTCTCTGCTGAAATACTTTGGAGACATGGTTCTGATTTCTCCCCTTTTGGAGTATTTTCAATTGCACAAGGTGTCTTGCAAATGAACCCATGTCTGAGGAAGACATGCATGTGTACTTCACATGCCACTTTTCACATAGCAGGAAGGTCATGTAATATTTTTCATGCAGCTGTCTTTTGACTGTGAACCATCCCATGAGGTCAGCTGTGGAATTTTCAACTTGTAGCATCACAATGGGGATCCACTCTTTGGATTTGGGGATATTTCCGATTTTCTTGATTCAGATTGGAATGATATATATATTAGTTTTTGATGAAAATTCTGCATTTGATGGTAATGAATGTCGTGCATCTAGGAATCTGTAGAGTGCAGACAATGAATGGATGCCTACTGTTGTCTGGACTGGTCTGAAAAGTCCTGTAGCATCTGAGCATGTGTGAGGGCTGTACAGGTCTTGCCAAAAGTCCAGGTCAGATGATCCTGCACAAAGCTGAACTCCTAGTGGTCTCCACAACAGTGTAAGGGCCAAGGAGAAACTCACTTCCACACAGAAGTTGGGAAGCTACCTTATGAAGGTGATCATAGATACGGGATTATTAATATATCCAGGTTGGCATCTATTATTTTTTTAGCTTTTGACTTTCGCAGCTGTGGGCATCTTGACAACCATCAACTCCCTGTAAGCACAGACAACTCTATAAGAACCTGAGGATAAATTTCCCTGTGCATGTCCCCTTGTGAAACTGCTTAAGCACCGCCTGGTTTACACACAGGTGGAATTTCTAGGTCAAAGTGTGCATGTTTACTTCTTTGACTAAGCACTGCCAGGTGGCTCTTCTGCATAGCTCTACCTGTGGCCAGGATTGTATTATCTAGCTTTCTAACTTTTGCAGGTTGAGTAGATACATAGTGGGAGCACACTGTTTTTGTTGGTATTTTTCTTGGTATCTATTCTGATGCTTTTCACTGGGGGATTTTTTCCTGTGAAAATGGGCTTCCTCTACTTGACCTTATTTTCTTCTTTTTAAAATTTTTTCAATGTGACTTTTTAATTTTAGTTTTATTAAAGACATTGCCCCTTGCTTGCATAGTCTATATCTAAAGCACTAGTCCTTGCTCCAAGGCCCAGCTTGCTCTCAGCTGCCCCAGGAGGGGAACAGTCTTTGGCGGTAGACAAGAGACGCCCCTGCAGGGGGCACAAGTGCTTTGGCCCTCTAGTGTCTTGCCAGCAGTGCTTCCCATGCTCACAGAGGGTTTCAGACACTGAGTCAATGGTCCAGGTGGTCTTTTGTTCAGTCTGATCTCAAATTGAGCTCCTCTGAGAGGTCATATTGAAGTCCTTGTGTGTACCTGACCCATCATTTTAAACAATATTCCAAGTTCACTTTTTGTGTGTACGTGGGTTCTGGGGATTGAACCCAGGGCCTTGAGCCTGTGAGGCAAGTGACCTACCTGAGCTACACCCTCAGAGACCCCTGTAAATGTATTTCCCCTTTGCCTCGGGGTCTAAGTTGCCAAGGCTGACCTCAAACGTTCCTCTTGCCTCAGCCTCCCTGGTGGCTGGCATGACAGGCATGCACCTGGGACTGTCACACTCGAGCCTGTTATGGGAACTCATGTGCATCTGTCCAGGGCTGAGCATGGTTAGGCAGAGCTGTGCTCCAGGCTCCCTGCAGGGCTGTGGAGGCTTCTGCTGCCCAGCAGCCCTGGTGCCATGGCCAGGGCTCCTCCCAGCCGAGGGCAGGCAGCTGCCCATTGCTGTAGGCTGACCTTATTTTCTTCTTATGGCACTCGTCCGTTCTCTGGAGTATGTTGTATGGTTTGTCCATTAGGAGTCTAACAGGTCCTCTAGAACCTTCAAACAATTAGTAAAATTCCTGAACAGTAAGTGAGCGCGCGCAGAAATTGGGCTAATATTTTGGGAAGAACAATGTTGGATGATATATTCATGGCTTGAATATATCATCCAACATGAAGTTATATTTTATTACTTACAAAATAATAAAATAATGAAGCAATACCATGGGCTGAGCTAAAATAGATCCTTAGGATCTTAGGCATTCTGTAATAAATCTGTGTCACTTGAAGTATAGAGTTGATCGACTCTGAGTAATGAAACAGAAGTAAAGGTATCAAAGCCAATGATCATCTGTTTCCAATTTTCTGTGATTTGGTTCAAGTGGTAAAGTGGTGATATTTATTAATAATGGATCGAATAGGTTCACAATTGTTTTAGAGTACAATGAGATGCCTTCAAACTTTAGGCTACATGGGCACATTTGAGAACGGTTCCAGCCATTCTCTCATCCTTTGGGTCATTCCCCTCCTATGTCCTGTGAGACATTTTCTATGTGAGGCTTTAAGAAGAAGAAGAGAATATTCTGTAAAGAAAACCTTGTGATCTGTGCAGTATGAAGTTGAATGGATTCATTCAGAAATCAGAAATTCTATTGAAAGATATTTATTTGCATGAGCCAAATAAAACCTATTTTTAGGCATCCTGGTGAAGACAAGGTTTTATCTTTATGTCTCATTTTCTATGTTTTGTTGTTGTTGTTGTTGTTAGAATGAAATTCATATGTTGCCAGACCATTCTATCAGATGTGTAACTAGATGCCATTTAAATTACCCACTTTTACATGGTAGACAGTTTTTAATGAACACTGCCTGTCTGCACCTTTTTTAAAAACAGGACTGGGATCAGAAGCCCAAATACCAATGGTTAGCTGGAGCATATTTTTCATTTGGCCTATCTGTCAGTATTCCCTGAGGTCATCTGTGCAATCAGCTTCGTTACTCCTGCTCCCTCACTGGATTTCATAGAAACCATATGCTATGTATGAATCAGGGACACCAATCCCACAACATAGCATTCTTGGAATATCCAAAGTCCCACTTTTCACTTCGCCATGCCTGAGATCAGCAGTAATATTTATCAGCAAATGCGAGATTTTCAAAGATCCAATTCTATGTGCTCCTTTCTCATAGAGCCTTAGGCAGGGATATAGCATACATAAATATTAAGTAAAGTCCATAGTTTTTAAAATGTCATCCATTGAATAGTTGACACATGTCTGAGATACTTTTTATTTTGGAGGAGGTATTATTTAATAGGGAATTCCAACAGCTACCTAATAGTGAAATGAGAAGTCTTGCATCCATTTTATTTTGTTTCTGATGATTTTTATGAGTAAGGGTAAGATACTTCCTTGTTCTGATGCAGATGTTGCCCACTTTTGTGAATGGATGCGGGGTGTCACCTACTACTTGCATATCTGCATATTGGGCTTGACACTGCTATCGTACTTGGTAGTTGGCAAAAAGTCAATACTGAAGTTAAGCTCTTGTGTTCTAACAGCAGAGCTGAAGATCCTTGATGTGCCACCTTCTGCAATCCATGCTGCTCTCTTCATGTTCCTTATTGACTTCCTGGTGATGAGCATCATGGTCTCCTGGTCTTGAGAATGGCCAAGCATTGCTCTGTGAATGTGGAAGATGGGCATGTGGAAGGCTCCAGGGAGGAGGGATCATTGAACATGTACTCGAATCCATGTGCCTGTTGAATGACCTGTTTTTTTATTTTTGGGTATTAAGGGAGACACTGCCCTAAAACATTTCTGTGCAGCTGGGGATGCAGGCTTCTGCTTCACGTTGCAGGAAGCATTAACGAATCCTTTCCAGAAGACATGAGAAGAGAGAAGTGAGCCTCTGGTATCATGCAGGTTCCTTGCATTGCCCATGGGCTAGAAGAGAGAAGAGTTGCTTCATGAGATTTGATCCCCTTTTTCCTGAAAAGTTCCACACAGAGGTGAGTCCCCAGCATGTTTAGAAATCATTTCAGACACCTTTCTGGACGGAATTGAATCAGAGCCCCTGATGATGTGGAAGAGCTAAAGATGGGTTTGCTATGAATTTTCTATTTCATTCATCAGGGCCTGAGTCAAGTCAGTCATTGTGCTGTCAACACATGAGCTGCTGGTCAAGTGTGAGGAAGTGGTCTTGCTTTATGAAAACACCACCCTGATTCAGTGAGCCAGAGGCAGCCTGCAGTCCCTGTTTTCCTGTAAAGGCAGATTGCTGTGGATGGCCTCTGGCCTCGTCATGCAGCCCTGCTCAGAGCAGGGGATTGAGGGACCAGGCAGATCCCTAGTTCCTTTTGACCTTTATTGCCATTGGGCCACCCCAAGGTCCTTGGACTCTACCTGGTCTTCTGGCCTGGGTCAGGGGATGTGAGGTTTGGAATCCCCCTCTGTGGCAGGATCCCAGCCCCCCAGCCACTTGAGGTCAGCACATCCTTCCCTAATTGTGTTAGAGTTGGAGACTTCTCCCACCCATCCTCATCCATGCTCATCCCACATTTTGTAGCTTGGCACCTGAGGACCTTTATTCATTGACTTAGTTGTTAGTGATGATGGTTACTAAGACTAAGTGACTCTTTCAAGTCACATCACTTGCATGGTAGGGCTAGAGCATGGATCTTCCTAATTGATTTCATGGGACTCTCTCATGGAAACTGTGACTGCTTCCTAAACACACACTCTACATTTGGAGTGTCAAAATTCTTGCCACTGCCTCCTTGGCAAGTGTATCTTGTCTTCTACGTGGGAATTTCACAAATATTTTCCTTTGGTTTGTGGAGGTCATGCAGAAGGGATTTCATTTGAAATAGCCCAAACAAGAAATACCAGTTGTCTTTTTCGCACATGGATGTGTGTAGTGAACACCCCTTTCTGTGTGCTTGCATGAGTTACTCCTTTGAATTTGTTGAAGAATGGTTGGCTGGGGAGCAAGTTAACGAGAGATGGATATCAATGGTTGTCAAGTATTCTGACGTGAAGAATGTATTGAGGATGTGAAGGCTTTTCTAGCCAGTTCCTATGGCTCAGTCAGGGATCAGTCAGAGGATTCTGTCTGGTAGACTCTTTGGCACAGATGTCAAAGTGGCCTGGTCTTACCCTGTCCAGGACTGAATGCTGAGCTTGAGTGGGAGCTTCTTGTCATTTCAAGCATTTCCATGAGTCTGTCCTCTGTTCTCTTGTATCCAAGTGGTTTCTAATAGGAAAGCAGAACAAAAATTGAAAGTATGGTGATTGATTATTTTTACCAATGTTATTTCAATCCACTTTGTTTAATACGAAATTACCTTTATGCTAGTAAGATTTCATATGTGAGGAAATAATGAAAATATTGGGGTTAGGGGATGAGAATATGCAAATCAAACATTTTTGAGCACCAAGACCCGTTTTTTGTTTTTGTTTTTGTTTTTTTTTTTTAACTTAAATAATATTAAGTGCCAGAGGACCACCGCTGCCATTCAGCCTCAACAACCTCCAGGTCCAGCCTCCAGGTGGCCCATTTCACCAGGGTGTGTGGGACCACACTGTCCTGGGATGAGAGAACAGTACCCACGGATGTTGACATCTCACAGAGTAGATATTGCCAGTGACAGTAGGGAGCTATTGGCACATGAGGAAGGGAAGAGCTCTCAGGATGGGAAGAGGGGGCCGCTTCGAGACTCATTGGGTATGGCACGAGGCTGCTGGGTGTGGTGTTGGCCTGGGCCCACTGAGTGGGGCAGATCCGTGGTCTGTGTTTCTGTACCCTCCTCTGTAGCCTGTGTTGGCAGCAGATCAGGGAATTGCGATCAGAAGTGCTCCCAGTAACACAGGCACCAGCCCCCAGAGTGTGTGCCTATCCGTTTCCCCACCTGGCCTGACTTAGTGCCTGTCTTGCCTCAGGGCTGAGACCCTACAATCTCTGATGAGGGTGTCTGTGGTCCAGATCCAACCTGCATGGCCAACATGCTCAGACCTTCAGCTGGGTCCTAGGCTGCTGCAACCAAACTCTGTTAACTGGGTGGCCGACAACAGAGGAAGTGTCTTCCGTTGAGCTCCAGAGGCTCAACACAGTAGGTGTTGGGCTGTCCCAGTGCCATAACCCCTCCCAGGTTTCAAGGGGACTGTCTCCCCAACTCTCCCAGCCCTTGCCCACTCTCCTATTGCTGCCCACGATCTGTGGTTCCCATATGGGCATCCCGCCCTGGCTCCAACCTCACATATCCGGTATCCCCCAGTCTCCCTGGTATCTGGGTCCAGACTCTCCTCTTCCTACAAGAATATCAGATATTGGATTTGGTCCCAGTTGATGCTGTGTTCCATCATGTGAGCTCTTAGCTTCATCACTGTGCAAAGACTCTTTTCCCACACAAGTTCGCACGGCTTTTGGCTGGCTAAGAATTTTCAGGCGACACTTTTCTAATGAGTACACTTTCCTTCCTTCCGATCTCCCACCAGTGAGCATTCCTCGCACCCTTGTCCTAGTTCCTTTATGGCAGTTTCCCTCCTTATGGCTGAGAGGACCTAGTGACCCCTGAATTCACACGTTCTCCTTAATCACCAACACACTGCAGAATTCTCCAGGGGGCCATATATGCTCCTGGAAGTTGGTGTTGGAAATAGTTCTCCATCCATTAATCACTCCCTCACTCACTAATGTCCTTGTGTCCTTGAGAAAGGCTCTCCCTTTCCTGGTTTTCCTGAATAGAAATCCTCTTGCCTCTTGGGTGAATAGGGTTATGGGTTGTGCAGAGGGTGTTGGTCCACTGAGCATCTTAGAGACTGTCCTTTATGGAGCCTAATGATCCTCACTGGGGAATGAGGCCAGGGTCCTAACTGTGGTTAGTTAGAGAGGGAAAGAAGGACAAGGGAAACTCAGATGTCCCTTCATGGCCCCTGGAGTTAGAGGACTTACCCCTTTGCACCTGGGATCAGGAGACCTCATTTCCTCGAGGACACGCACACTCAGACGTTAATCTTGAGTGTGGGTTCCTTTCTGGGGTCCAGGGCTGTTGTTAGCCACCAGGAATGACAGTGCTCTCCATGCTGAGTGGAGCCATTTTTGCCAGGAAAGAGAGCCCATGGTCACGCCTTGTGCAAAGCATCCCACGCCAGGGGCTCCCATGCCTACATTCCTGTCCTGAAAGGAAGCCACTCAGAGGCAAGGTGGGTCCAACCACCTCCCATGTGTTCACTCATCACTGTGTTCCAGCAGTCACCCCAGTGAACAGTCCTGATGGGATTGGATGTGGCTCAGAATGTCACCCTCATGAGCTCTACCCTGCCACAGCTGCAGTTCTGCAGTGGGAGAAACTCAAAACCTCAAAACACATGCACATGAAAGAAAAGAGCAAGAGCCAGAGCCCAAACAGGCCAGGTGTGGCAAAGACAGCTGGAGTGCCTAGGTTGGGACTCAGAATTATGTCAGTGGGGTGGCATTGCTGCTGGCACCAGCATGATAACCGAGAGCCAGCCCTGCTCATTTTGGGGAGCAGTGTGTTGGGGAAGGCAGCAGAAATTGAGAGGCAGGATTGAGTTTGGCCCTAGGAGGAGGTTGGGTAAGAGGCCAGTGTGGGTTGGAGAGCCTGGGCAGATAGACAGAGGCCAGGGCACACCCCAAAGCCTGGAGACTGCACTTGATGTCCAGGGTTGTGAAACACCACTTCCCCTCTTACTCACAACTGAGAGCAAGGGGCATTGATGAGTTCAGTTTGTGTGCGGCTGCATCCAAGGTGGCTCGGCTAGGAACCTCTGTTTCCTTGACTCAGGAGGCTGGGAGTCCAGGCTCCACTGAGGCTCGGCTGGGAGGATCGGAGTCTGAGTTTATGCCTGTGTTCCCTGTAGGATCCATGTTGGCTGAGCCTCAGTGTTTTTGTAATGAGAGGATGGGTGACCGTCATGTCTTTATCACAGGACACACTTGCTAAATGGATTTGTTTGCTCTGAGGAGGAAAGAGAGAGGGGGGAGTGGTGCTGGAGACAGGGATGCAGACAGGGGTCATGGACTTGGCATAACTCAGTCTTGGAGGTGATATCCCATCACCTGTACCCACTTCAATTCCCATGAATCCAGAGGCTGAGCCCCCTTGAGGTGAGGGGTGAACCGGTTCTGGGCAGCAGGATGCTGTGGTACCTCGGAGTCTCTGTGAGACCCCAACACTAGACACACTTGGCCCTTTTGAAATCTTAGGAGAAGCCTTGGGAAGTTGTATGGCAGAGGGGAGCAGCCTCTGCATCTCAGTCCCCTCCAACTTGCCATGGTGTAGAGAGGGAACTGCAGCCACGATGGGACGGACATTGGCCATGTCCCTGTGTGGGACACAGGCCTGATTGAGTTAGGGTGCATTCTTTGTCTCTCCCTTTCTTGTGATTATCCCATCTCTACAATTGTGCTTTAGCCACCTGTGAGTCCCATCTCTGGTTTCAGAGAGAACAGAGGGTGTTATGGGCCAATAGACACAATAAACCCTAGAGATTAGATGCTACCCTACTTTCCAGAAAAGACTGGGCACACCATGAGTTGCACAATGATGGGACCAGGGTCCAAAAGCTGCTGAGAGGGAAGGACTGGTTGTGAATGCATTTTTGAAGGCTCCAAGTTGGAACTCTAGTGGCACCAAGCAGGGCAGATGCTGGTGGGGATGTTTGGGGAGATGTTGGTGAACACCTGCGCACCTGAGATGGGTAGGCATGGAGGAGAAATCGGCAGCCCATAGGGCTGTTGAAAGTGGTCTTATGTGAAAAGAGGCTCAGGTATGGGCACAGGAAATGACATCATTGCCTTGACAATGGATCAAACAGAACATGGAACCCTGGTATCCAGGCACCCACTTCACTGACCAAGCCATCCGAGCTCACTTGGTTGGAGCCACTGGAGGGAGAAGGATGTTCTCCTGTGGTTGCAGACAATGCCGAGCCTCAGGCTCCCAGGAATCTCAGGGGGGCCAACTAGCCCTTTTGTGGATACACTGGGTGAGGCTTCATCTTAGACGCCAGAGCCTCTGGCGATTGTCGCAGAGGAGCTCAAGAGTAACAGTGAGTAGCACAGGGCAGGTGAGCCCAGCAGGCCCTCTAGTCTAATCCCTGGAATGGCCCAGGACTCCTATTCTGACTCTGTGTGTCTGTGTGTGTGTGTGTGTGTGTGTGTGTGTGTGTTTGTACTGATGGGAACTGTCCCATTGTGCTTTGACTCTAGTGTATTGGCACAAGTCATTTTTCTGTTTGTCACCATTTCCATTTTGAACCCACCATTCTTGGTCCCAACCCAGGGTGAAAATGATCAGAACACGGAGGAGCCCTTCAGGGTTCAGAGCCTTGAACCTTACAGGCAGGACCAGCTTAGGAATGAGCTCCTGCCTGTCATTTGTGGGAGGAACCTACATTTCAGCAGCAACATGGGGTTAATCTCCTGGGATTTCATCCCCACCCAGCAGGTGCTGGATCTCTTGTTCCCAAAACAGCCACCTTCTTCAGTCTTTACTCCTGGTGCCACTCCACATTCTCCAAGGGGACAAGAACCTCAGGTTCTGGATGGATGTTGTAGAATGCCCACAGAGCCAACTGCCAGGCTGGGTGGGGTGCAGTTGCTGGGCTTTGCTGATGTTGTCATCCCCCACAGTTCTTGGAACCTTCTGTGGCAGTGGCATCCAGGACCCCAGCAGCTGTGAGTAGCAGCTCCTCACTGCTTCACTCCAGCGAGCAGGTGGAAGACAGCCGCGTTGTTCACGTCCTCCTAGAGGGACAGAGCCTGAGGGAGACAAAGCGCATCCCGGTAAGCCCGACAGCAGGGCTGCCTCCTGGGTGTCCACACAGTGGAAGGCAGGAGACACAGCCAACCCCAGGGCTATGGTGGGAAATAAAGAAGAGAGAGGTCCGTCTTAAGGGCTTGACCTGAGGAGGGAGAGCATCAGCATGCCCAGCTTCAGTGGTGAGTGGGCCTGTGTATTGTGGGTTTTGCAGGCCAGAAGTGCAGACGGAAGTGCTGTGGACAGATGAAGGCAGAGATATGTCCAGGGTGCAGGCTGCAGTGCCTAGAACTTGGTATTCTCAATGAGTGAAGTTGGAGCAGAGGAGGCGGCAGTGACTTGTCACATGTGTAGGAGGGGATGTGTTCCTGGTGGCAGGGAAGAGAACCTCCTTAGCATGACTAGGTGTAGGAATTTGGGGTCGGGATCACCTGGGGGGTCATGCCAAAGCTTCGGAATGTTAGGCTTTGCATGTAGGTAAATACGGAGCTAAAGGGGTTCTTGGCAGAATTTCTATGGATGTGCAGTAGACACGCTAATGCTGCAGGTGTCCAGCTGCAGAGGAGACATGTTCAGTGACTGCCAGTGCTGAGTCAAGTACATCATTACAACGAGACCCGCACCGAGCTTCCAGAGGCCAGGGCCTCTCAAAGCTATCATGAAGCACTCAAGTGCACACTCTTGTATCTGAGTCTGTTTTGTGTCGTGGCAGTCAGGACCCAAATTTTCAGTGCATCTGCCTCTTGCACCCACAAAGGCAGCCTGCATCCCAGATCACACTTGGTGCGCAGATCCCTGGCCCATTGCTCTCATCTCAGTGAGATGAGAGTGTGTCTGTGCATAGGCAGTTTGGTCCTTTGACATGAGTGGAATGTGGCTCCCCAGGGGGAGGGGAGATGGCAGGTACAGGCAGATATTTGTACCAGGATTGTTCTAGTAGCACATTGCAAGAACCCAGGTGGTATATGGAGGACACACTCAGGTAGCAGGATAACAAGATTGTGCCCTTGTATATGTAGCTGAGATTTCTCCTGAATGTTTGACCACAGTCTTCTGGGTAGCTCTTCTAAAAGCCATTCTCTGATGACATTTGTCCCACCCTGATCCAGGTGACCTTTCAGGAGACGGTGACAAGCCTCATCCGCAGGGTCTTGGACCAAAATTTGTTGCAGCATGAGGATGTGGACAACTTTGAGCTGCTGTATATGATGTCTGAGGATGAGAGTAAGTAGGACAATCAGACAGTGGGGAGACATGATCCACAGTGGGCTCAGGATAACTGACAGCCAAGAGAAAGTGGGCCTTGGCCCCAAAATACCAAAGTGTGATGGGCCTGGCGGAGACTCTCAGGGGTTGTGGGTGTTTTGTGGTATAATCCTTGAGTGCCACCTAACAATTCTCTCCACTTCGCTCTGCAGAAATCAAGGTCTCTGACCACTCACTCGTGTGTCTGTCCATGAATCTGGGAATACAATATTTCATGGTGAGGAAACGCCCCCAGGTCAAGGGAAAGGAGGTAAACACCTACCTTATTCAAGCTGTGCATGTGCTGCCATTCCACTCCGACCTGAGGAAATAAGAAGCCTCAGCACCTGGACATATTTGCTGGAAGCCCATAGAGCCAACTGACAGTCTGGGGTGGCTTTCTGTTTCTGGGTTTGCTGATGTTCCATCCCCCACAGTTCTCAGAATCAACCTGCAAGTCCTCCAGGCCGCTTTCCCACAAGCAGGTGGGAGACACCTGCTTAATTCGTGTCCCCTTAGAAACACAAAGTCCAGAGATGGCCAAGAGTGTTCTGGTAAGCCTGGGAGCAGGGGTGTCCCGTGGTGCTTACACCTGGGTGGGGAGCAGACACTGGTCCAATACCATGGACTACTCATGCCCTCTTGAATTTGGAGCTTCTGGATGATCAGGAGGATAGATGGGAATCAAGAAGGGAGAGGTCAGTGTGAAGGGCTGGAGCTGAGATGAGCGAGTGCAGCAGCTTGTCCACTGCCATGTCTGAGGGAGTCTGTGTGTCAGGTGGCAGCATGCAGTCCAGAAGGGCAGGGACAGGTATGGGTGACAGATGAGAATAGGACAGGAACTAGGTTGCAGGTTCCCTTGTATGGGATGCTGACGTCTATGGAGGAGGACAGCAGTGTGAGGTTCTCCATGTTCCTTGAACAAGGAGCTGAGAGAGTCTCTCTGCAGAGTCGATATGGATGTGGAGCAAGCACACTAAATGTCCAGGTAACCCAATGACCACACTTGCCGGATGAGGTGCCCTCCTACATCCCAGCCAGCACTGAGCCTCTGGAGGCCAGGAGCTCTCGTGGCTATCTTTCAGCTCTCCTGTGTGTGGTCATGTTCCTGGGTCTGTTTTTGGCCCTGGCAATCCAGACCAAAGCCTCTAGGTTTTGTGCCTACGCCATTCCCAATGCCGCCTGCATCCTCGGGCAGACCTGGGATCTTGGAGGCTATTGTCCCATTCCTCCCAACTTGTGGGATGAGATTGCATCTGTATGCAGGTAGTGGGGTCCTTTCACTCCGAGAGGAGTGCTGCTCCACAAAGAGCAATGGCAGGCCCAGGAAGTCCTATGTACAAGGATTGGGCTAGTAGCCTGTGGGAAGAGCCCACACGATGAGCAGGAGGTCAGCCTCGGGTAGTAGGGTCATGGATGTTGCCCTTGTATTTAGAGTGGAGGTGCCTCCAGAATGCCCCTGCCCACTGTCCTTGAGTAGTCACTTCAAGGCCCATTTCCTGAAGGCCTGTCTCCCATGCTGCTCCAGGTGACATGCCACGATAGGGCTCCTGTCGTCATCCGCAGCGCCCTCGACCTACACTTCCTTACTGAGGAGAATCCAGAGGATTATGAGCTGGGCCAAATCATCTCTCGCCGTCAGAGTAAGTGAGACAATCAGATAGCAGAGAGCAAGGGTCAGGATGTGGACTCAGGTCAACTCTTAGCAACAAAGAGTAGTCTCTGACCCCCAAGAACACTCCAACAGGTTTGTTGGGTTCGTGCACAAAGCCAACTGCACTTCTGCTGGTGGAAGGTCTTGAGGTCCAATGGTATACCCCGGTGGATATTGCGGCTCCCCACCAGGTGCCCTCCCCTGGACATGAACAGGCATCCAAAGCTGACATCTTTGAGGAGTGAGGAGGAAAGCCTCTCTCCAGGAGCAGTATGTTTTCATGGTCTGGGATAGGAGTGGTTTCAAAGGAACATGGGAATGCATGGGCTAAAGAGGGAACTGGCATTTTGTGGACTGAAGCAGTACTATTGAAAGCCTTCTGTGTGACCAAAAAACCACTGCCTGGGCAGAGCATTGCCAGGATTCTAGCAAGCAGTAACAGGATGAAATTGGGAAGAAAACACAGCCTGGGAGACAGCCTGAATCATCTGTTTTTGCATAAATTCCATGGTCTTACGCACCTGAGTCCACTAGGCAAGGAGTGATCACAATAGCCAGGTTGTGATCCCTAACTAAAGTCAGATGAGGGCTTCCTGAGCACGTAGCCACAGAGCTCATCTGATAATAATGCCAGCGCTTTTTCGTTGGATGGTTGGTTGGTTTCTGTGAGCCAAACACCACAGCAGCCATTATCCCAGCCTATGTACCCTGAAGACCACCATCCCTATGAGTTCTAGGATCACTTGTCTCCTATCTTAACCTACTGTTAGGTTTGTAGAGTCTATGGAAGAGGAAGTCTGTCTGGGGCCTTGGTAGCCTAAGAAATTCATAGCAGAGATCTCCACATCCAACCCAGAAGGGATGGAGAACAGGCTCTAGGTTAGAGGAGGGCGACAGGAAACACATGTTCAGAGGAAGGAGAAGCGGCTGTTGTATTCCCCCACTCGGGGTCATGGCACCACTGGGCCATACACCATGTTGGAGGGAAGCAGTCCCTTTGCTGGTCTTTGGAACCATTGTTCTCAGTAGGGCAGTATTTGGAATGTGGCCTCCATTCTCAGAAGCCTGGTTCACATGGAGGCGGGCTCCACCAATGCAGAAGCATGGCTCTAACGTGGTATCCGTGCTGGTCAGCCTGTCCTCACTGTGGCCATACTTGAGGAAAATAACTCAGAGGAGGAATCCTAGGCCTTTTTTCTCTGGGTTTCATAGCTTTCTCTTTGGTTGTGCACTGAGGCTGTCCATAAAGCTCTAGTGTGTGGCAGTGGAGAGCTCCTCAGCCCTTGCCACAAAGGCATAGACTGGGAGAGAGAGAACGAGGCTGGCAGAGAGGGAGAGAGAGAAAGATGGAGAGGGAGGACCTCTCCTTGGAGAATGAGGATTCAGTGGAGCCAACAGGAACAAGGTACTGTTGCCCAGGGCACAACCCTGTTTAGGTCTTACTCCAACCATGCTCAACCTTTCTTCCAGTCCCTCCCACCCCCCAGTAGTGTATTCATCTTGAATGAGAATTTCATGTTGACATCAGAGCACTCACCATCCAATGCTTCCCTCCAAACCCACCTATGAAGATGGCTCATGTGGGGACTGAATCTTCGGCACAGGAGCCTTTTGTGGGAGATTTCAGATGCAAACCCTAGTGGTGTGCTTTGGCAGATGCAAGAGGACCTGAGATATTCTGGAGTCCAAAGCCTTCGGTAGGAACAGACATTAGGTCTGTTGAAGTGCTCTGCCTAGTTCTTCCTCAGGGAGGACTGTGGAGGCTGTCTTTGTTGGTATTGGTGCTGAATTGGAGAGCTCTCAGGTGTGTGGCTCTGGCCTTTTCTGGCACAGGCTCTCAGATGTTGGCGTGTCCTAGGGAGCACCTCCTGAGTGCCACCTTCTTTTTGTACACCCCTCTCTCCCCAGAGCTGAGGATTCCAGCAGAGGCCAACGTATTTTATGCCAAGAATCCTCACAAAAAATCCAACTTTGTGCTGAGGAAAAGGAGCCTCTCCCAAAAGAATGATGGGTGGATCGAGCCTCAACCTCCCTCTCGTCCTGCAAAGAAGGCTCCTGCCCTCCTGAGGATGCTTGCAAAACCATTCTGTTGCTGTGTGCCTGGGCGGGGCTGAGGCAGCCCAGGAATATTTACATTGATTACTATTTTCTTCAAAGTTTGAATCTATAGTTTGCCATTGTCCTTGACCTTGTTTAGTAACACAGTTGTTACTCTATCCTGTATTTGTTGTTTCCATTAATATATTATTATTATTTTAAAATATATATGTTTTTGTTACCTGATCTACTGTGATGATTTGAGTATACTAAATGTAGCAGTGATTCCTAAAGGACACATCCAAACCAACAGGAAGGAATGTTTCATTCTATCAGCAAGAACTTTGGTTTTTAGGAGTTTGGCAGATGGCATTATCTGAGTCAGTTTTCCAATGGGGGCAATGAAGTATCAGCTATGATGGTACAAACACAAACAAAGACACACAAACACACACAAGAGCACACACACTCACTGAGAGATAGATAGACAGATGGAGTTGGTCTCTGCTGAAATACTTTGGAGACATGGTTCTGATTTCTCCCCTTTTGGAGTATTTTCAATTGCACAAGGTGTCTTGCAAATGAACCCATGTCTGAGGAAGACATGCATGTGTACTTCACATGCCACTTTTCACATAGCAGGAAGGTCATGTAATATTTTTCATGCAGCTGTCTTTTGACTGTGAACCATCCCATGAGGTCAGCTGTGGAATTTTCAACTTGTAGCATCACAATGGGGATCCACTCTTTGGATTTGGGGATATTTCCGATTTTCTTGATTCAGATTGGAATGATATATATATTAGTTTTTGATGAAAATTCTGCATTTGATGGTAATGAATGTCGTGCATCTAGGAATCTGTAGAGTGCAGACAATGAATGGATGCCTACTGTTGTCTGGACTGGTCTGAAAAGTCCTGTAGCATCTGAGCATGTGTGAGGGCTGTACAGGTCTTGCCAAAAGTCCAGGTCAGATGATCCTGCACAAAGCTGAACTCCTAGTGGTCTCCACAACAGTGTAAGGGCCAAGGAGAAACTCACTTCCACACAGAAGTTGGGAAGCTCCCTTATGAAGGTGATCATAGATACGGGATTATTAATATATCCAGGTTGGCATCTATTATTTTTTTAGCTTTTGACTTTCGCAGCTGTGGGCATCTTGACAACCATCAACTCCCTGTAAGCACAGACAACTCTATAAGAACCTGAGGATAAATTTCCCTGTGCATGTCCCCTTGTGAAACTGCTTAAGCACCGCCTGGTTTACACACAGGTGGAATTTCTAGGTCAAAGTGTGCATGTTTACTTCTTTGACTAAGCACTGCCAGGTGGCTCTTCTGCATAGCTCTACCTGTGGCCAGGATTGTATTATCTAGCTTTCTAACTTTTGCAGGTTGAGTAGATACATAGTGGGAGCACACTGTTTTTGTTGGTATTTTTCTTGGTATCTATTCTGATGCTTTTCACTGGGGGATTTTTTCCTGTGAAAATGGGCTTCCTCTACTTGACCTTATTTTCTTCTTTTTAAAATTTTTTCAATGTGACTTTTTAATTTTAGTTTTATTAAAGACATTGCCCCTTGCTTGCATAGTCTATATCTAAAGCACTAGTCCTTGCTCCAAGGCCCAGCTTGCTCTCAGCTGCCCCAGGAGGGGAACAGTCTTTGGCGGTAGACAAGAGACGCCCCTGCAGGGGGCACAAGTGCTTTGGCCCTCTAGTGTCTTGCCAGCAGTGCTTCCCATGCTCACAGAGGGTTTCAGACACTGAGTCAATGGTCCAGGTGGTCTTTTGTTCAGTCTGATCTCAAATTGAGCTCCTCTGAGAGGTCATATTGAAGTCCTTGTGTGTACCTGACCCATCATTTTAAACAATATTCCAAGTTCACTTTTTGTGTGTACGTGGGTTCTGGGGATTGAACCCAGGGCCTTGAGCCTGTGAGGCAAGTGACCTACCTGAGCTACACCCTCAGAGACCCCTGTAAATGTATTTCCCCTTTGCCTCGGGGTCTAAGTTGCCAAGGCTGACCTCAAACGTTCCTCTTGCCTCAGCCTCCCTGGTGGCTGGCATGACAGGCATGCACCTGGGACTGTCACACTCGAGCCTGTTATGGGAACTCATGTGCATCTGTCCAGGGCTGAGCATGGTTAGGCAGAGCTGTGCTCCAGGCTCCCTGCAGGGCTGTGGAGGCTTCTGCTGCCCAGCAGCCCTGGTGCCATGGCCAGGGCTCCTCCCAGCCGAGGGCAGGCAGCTGCCCATTGCTGTAGGCTGACCTTATTTTCTTCTTATGGCACTCGTCCGTTCTCTGGAGTATGTTGTATGGTTTGTCCATTAGGAGTCTAACAGGTCCTCTAGAACCTTCAAACAATTAGTAAAATTCCTGAACAGTAAGTGAGCGCGCGCAGAAATTGGGCTAATATTTTGGGAAGAACAATGTTGGATGATATATTCATGGCTTGAATATATCATCCAACATGAAGTTATATTTTATTACTTACAAAATAATAAAATAATGAAGCAATACCATGGGCTGAGCTAAAATAGATCCTTAGGATCTTAGGCATTCTGTAATAAATCTGTGTCACTTGAAGTATAGAGTTGATCGACTCTGAGTAATGAAACAGAAGTAAAGGTATCAAAGCCAATGATCATCTGTTTCCAATGTTCTGTGATTTGGTTCAAGTGGTAAAGTGGTGATATTTATTAATAATGGATCGAATAGGTTCACAATTGTTTTAGAGTACAATGAGATGCCTTCAAACTTTAGGCTACATGGGCACATTTGAGAACGGTTCCAGCCATTCTCTCATCCTTTGGGTCATTCCCCTCCTATGTCCTGTGAGACATTTTCTATGTGAGGCTTTAAGAAGAAGAAGAGAATATTCTGTAAAGAAAACCTTGTGATCTGTGCAGTATGAAGTTGAATGGATTCATTCAGAAATCAGAAATTCTATTGAAAGATATTTATTTGCATGAGCCAAATAAAACCTATTTTTAGGCATCCTGGTGAAGACAAGGTTTTATCTTTATGTCTCATTTTCTATGTTTTGTTGTTGTTGTTGTTGTTAGAATGAAATTCATATGTTGCCAGACCATTCTATCAGATGTGTAACTAGATGCCATTTAAATTACCCACTTTTACATGGTAGACAGTTTTTAATGAACACTGCCTGTCTGCACCTTTTTTAAAAACAGGACTGGGATCAGAAGCCCAAATACCAATGGTTAGCTGGAGCATATTTTTCATTTGGCCTATCTGTCAGTATTCCCTGAGGTCATCTGTGCAATCAGCTTCGTTACTCCTGCTCCCTCACTGGATTTCATAGAAACCATATGCTATGTATGAATCAGGGACACCAATCCCACAACATAGCATTCTTGGAATATCCAAAGTCCCACTTTTCACTTCGCCATGCCTGAGATCAGCAGTAATATTTATCAGCAAATGCGAGATTTTCAAAGATCCAATTCTATGTGCTCCTTTCTCATAGAGCCTTAGGCAGGGATATAGCATACATAAATATTAAGTAAAGTCCATAGTTTTTAAAATGTCATCCATTGAATAGTTGACACATGTCTGAGATACTTTTTATTTTGGAGGAGGTATTATTTAATAGGGAATTCCAACAGCTACCTAATAGTGAAATGAGAAGTCTTGCATCCATTTTATTTTGTTTCTGATGATTTTTATGAGTAAGGGTAAGATACTTCCTTGTTCTGATGCAGATGTTGCCCACTTTTGTGAATGGATGCGGGGTGTCACCTACTACTTGCATATCTGCATATTGGGCTTGACACTGCTATCGTACTTGGTAGTTGGCAAAAAGTCAATACTGAAGTTAAGCTCTTGTGTTCTAACAGCAGAGCTGAAGATCCTTGATGTGCCACCTTCTGCAATCCATGCTGCTCTCTTCATGTTCCTTATTGACTTCCTGGTGATGAGCATCATGGTCTCCTGGTCTTGAGAATGGCCAAGCATTGCTCTGTGAATGTGGAAGATGGGCATGTGGAAGGCTCCAGGGAGGAGGGATCATTGAACATGTACTCGAATCCATGTGCCTGTTGAATGACCTGTTTTTTTATTTTTGGGTATTAAGGGAGACACTGCCCTAAAACATTTCTGTGCAGCTGGGGATGCAGGCTTCTGCTTCACGTTGCAGGAAGCATTAACGAATCCTTTCCAGAAGACATGAGAAGAGAGAAGTGAGCCTCTGGTATCATGCAGGTTCCTTGCATTGCCCATGGGCTAGAAGAGAGAAGAGTTGCTTCATGAGATTTGATCCCCTTTTTCCTGAAAAGTTCCACACAGAGGTGAGTCCCCAGCATGTTTAGAAATCATTTCAGACACCTTTCTGGACGGAATTGAATCAGAGCCCCTGATGATGTGGAAGAGCTAAAGATGGGTTTGCTATGAATTTTCTATTTCATTCATCAGGGCCTGAGTCAAGTCAGTCATTGTGCTGTCAACACATGAGCTGCTGGTCAAGTGTGAGGAAGTGGTCTTGCTTTATGAAAACACCACCCTGATTCAGTGAGCCAGAGGCAGCCTGCAGTCCCTGTTTTCCTGTAAAGGCAGATTGCTGTGGATGGCCTCTGGCCTCGTCATGCAGCCCTGCTCAGAGCAGGGGATTGAGGGACCAGGCAGATCCCTAGTTCCTTTTGACCTTTATTGCCATTGGGCCACCCCAAGGTCCTTGGACTCTACCTGGTCTTCTGGCCTGGGTCAGGGGATGTGAGGTTTGGAATCCCCCTCTGTGGCAGGATCCCAGCCCCCCAGCCACTTGAGGTCAGCACATCCTTCCCTAATTGTGTTAGAGTTGGAGACTTCTCCCACCCATCCTCATCCATGCTCATCCCACATTTTGTAGCTTGGCACCTGAGGACCTTTATTCATTGACTTAGTTGTTAGTGATGATGGTTACTAAGACTAAGTGACTCTTTCAAGTCACATCACTTGCATGGTAGGGCTAGAGCATGGATCTTCCTAATTGATTTCATGGGACTCTCTCATGGAAACTGTGACTGCTTCCTAAACACACACTCTACATTTGGAGTGTCAAAATTCTTGCCACTGCCTCCTTGGCAAGTGTATCTTGTCTTCTACGTGGGAATTTCACAAATATTTTCCTTTGGTTTGTGGAGGTCATGCAGAAGGGATTTCATTTGAAATAGCCCAAACAAGAAATACCAGTTGTCTTTTTCGCACATGGATGTGTGTAGTGAACACCCCTTTCTGTGTGCTTGCATGAGTTACTCCTTTGAATTTGTTGAAGAATGGTTGGCTGGGGAGCAAGTTAACGAGAGATGGATATCAATGGTTGTCAAGTATTCTGACGTGAAGAATGTATTGAGGATGTGAAGGCTTTTCTAGCCAGTTCCTATGGCTCAGTCAGGGATCAGTCAGAGGATTCTGTCTGGTAGACTCTTTGGCACAGATGTCAAAGTGGCCTGGTCTTACCCTGTCCAGGACTGAATGCTGAGCTTGAGTGGGAGCTTCTTGTCATTTCAAGCATTTCCATGAGTCTGTCCTCTGTTCTCTTGTATCCAAGTGGTTTCTAATAGGAAAGCAGAACAAAAATTGAAAGTATGGTGATTGATTATTTTTACCAATGTTATTTCAATCCACTTTGTTTAATACGAAATTACCTTTATGCTAGTAAGATTTCATATGTGAGGAAATAATGAAAATATTGGGGTTAGGGGATGAGAATATGCAAATCAAACATTTTTGAGCACCAAGACCCGTTTTTTGTTTTTGTTTTTGTTTTTTTTTTTTAACTTAAATAATATTAAGTGCCAGAGGACCACCGCTGCCATTCAGCCTCAACAACCTCCAGGTCCAGCCTCCAGGTGGCCCATTTCACCAGGGTGTGTGGGACCACACTGTCCTGGGATGAGAGAACAGTACCCACGGATGTTGACATCTCACAGAGTAGATATTGCCAGTGACAGTAGGGAGCTATTGGCACATGAGGAAGGGAAGAGCTCTCAGGATGGGAAGAGGGGGCCGCTTCGAGACTCATTGGGTATGGCACGAGGCTGCTGGGTGTGGTGTTGGCCTGGGCCCACTGAGTGGGGCAGATCCGTGGTCTGTGTTTCTGTACCCTCCTCTGTAGCCTGTGTTGGCAGCAGATCAGGGAATTGCGATCAGAAGTGCTCCCAGTAACACAGGCACCAGCCCCCAGAGTGTGTGCCTATCCGTTTCCCCACCTGGCCTGACTTAGTGCCTGTCTTGCCTCAGGGCTGAGACCCTACAATCTCTGATGAGGGTGTCTGTGGTCCAGATCCAACCTGCATGGCCAACATGCTCAGACCTTCAGCTGGGTCCTAGGCTGCTGCAACCAAACTCTGTTAACTGGGTGGCCGACAACAGAGGAAGTGTCTTCCGTTGAGCTCCAGAGGCTCAACACAGTAGGTGTTGGGCTGTCCCAGTGCCATAACCCCTCCCAGGTTTCAAGGGGACTGTCTCCCCAACTCTCCCAGCCCTTGCCCACTCTCCTATTGCTGCCCACGATCTGTGGTTCCCATATGGGCATCCCGCCCTGGCTCCAACCTCACATATCCGGTATCCCCCAGTCTCCCTGGTATCTGGGTCCAGACTCTCCTCTTCCTACAAGAATATCAGATATTGGATTTGGTCCCAGTTGATGCTGTGTTCCATCATGTGAGCTCTTAGCTTCATCACTGTGCAAAGACTCTTTTCCCACACAAGTTCGCACGGCTTTTGGCTGGCTAAGAATTTTCAGGCGACACTTTTCTAATGAGTACACTTTCCTTCCTTCCGATCTCCCACCAGTGAGCATTCCTCGCACCCTTGTCCTAGTTCCTTTATGGCAGTTTCCCTCCTTATGGCTGAGAGGACCTAGTGACCCCTGAATTCACACGTTCTCCTTAATCACCAACACACTGCAGAATTCTCCAGGGGGCCATATATGCTCCTGGAAGTTGGTGTTGGAAATAGTTCTCCATCCATTAATCACTCCCTCACTCACTAATGTCCTTGTGTCCTTGAGAAAGGCTCTCCCTTTCCTGGTTTTCCTGAATAGAAATCCTCTTGCCTCTTGGGTGAATAGGGTTATGGGTTGTGCAGAGGGTGTTGGTCCACTGAGCATCTTAGAGACTGTCCTTTATGGAGCCTAATGATCCTCACTGGGGAATGAGGCCAGGGTCCTAACTGTGGTTAGTTAGAGAGGGAAAGAAGGACAAGGGAAACTCAGATGTCCCTTCATGGCCCCTGGAGTTAGAGGACTTACCCCTTTGCACCTGGGATCAGGAGACCTCATTTCCTCGAGGACACGCACACTCAGACGTTAATCTTGAGTGTGGGTTCCTTTCTGGGGTCCAGGGCTGTTGTTAGCCACCAGGAATGACAGTGCTCTCCATGCTGAGTGGAGCCATTTTTGCCAGGAAAGAGAGCCCATGGTCACGCCTTGTGCAAAGCATCCCACGCCAGGGGCTCCCATGCCTACATTCCTGTCCTGAAAGGAAGCCACTCAGAGGCAAGGTGGGTCCAACCACCTCCCATGTGTTCACTCATCACTGTGTTCCAGCAGTCACCCCAGTGAACAGTCCTGATGGGATTGGATGTGGCTCAGAATGTCACCCTCATGAGCTCTACCCTGCCACAGCTGCAGTTCTGCAGTGGGAGAAACTCAAAACCTCAAAACACATGCACATGAAAGAAAAGAGCAAGAGCCAGAGCCCAAACAGGCCAGGTGTGGCAAAGACAGCTGGAGTGCCTAGGTTGGGACTCAGAATTATGTCAGTGGGGTGGCATTGCTGCTGGCACCAGCATGATAACCGAGAGCCAGCCCTGCTCATTTTGGGGAGCAGTGTGTTGGGGAAGGCAGCAGAAATTGAGAGGCAGGATTGAGTTTGGCCCTAGGAGGAGGTTGGGTAAGAGGCCAGTGTGGGTTGGAGAGCCTGGGCAGATAGACAGAGGCCAGGGCACACCCCAAAGCCTGGAGACTGCACTTGATGTCCAGGGTTGTGAAACACCACTTCCCCTCTTACTCACAACTGAGAGCAAGGGGCATTGATGAGTTCAGTTTGTGTGCGGCTGCATCCAAGGTGGCTCGGCTAGGAACCTCTGTTTCCTTGACTCAGGAGGCTGGGAGTCCAGGCTCCACTGAGGCTCGGCTGGGAGGATCGGAGTCTGAGTTTATGCCTGTGTTCCCTGTAGGATCCATGTTGGCTGAGCCTCAGTGTTTTTGTAATGAGAGGATGGGTGACCGTCATGTCTTTATCACAGGACACACTTGCTAAATGGATTTGTTTGCTCTGAGGAGGAAAGAGAGAGGGGGGAGTGGTGCTGGAGACAGGGATGCAGACAGGGGTCATGGACTTGGCATAACTCAGTCTTGGAGGTGATATCCCATCACCTGTACCCACTTCAATTCCCATGAATCCAGAGGCTGAGCCCCCTTGAGGTGAGGGGTGAACCGGTTCTGGGCAGCAGGATGCTGTGGTACCTCGGAGTCTCTGTGAGACCCCAACACTAGACACACTTGGCCCTTTTGAAATCTTAGGAGAAGCCTTGGGAAGTTGTATGGCAGAGGGGAGCAGCCTCTGCATCTCAGTCCCCTCCAACTTGCCATGGTGTAGAGAGGGAACTGCAGCCACGATGGGACGGACATTGGCCATGTCCCTGTGTGGGACACAGGCCTGATTGAGTTAGGGTGCATTCTTTGTCTCTCCCTTTCTTGTGATTATCCCATCTCTACAATTGTGCTTTAGCCACCTGTGAGTCCCATCTCTGGTTTCAGAGAGAACAGAGGGTGTTATGGGCCAATAGACACAATAAACCCTAGAGATTAGATGCTACCCTACTTTCCAGAAAAGACTGGGCACACCATGAGTTGCACAATGATGGGACCAGGGTCCAAAAGCTGCTGAGAGGGAAGGACTGGTTGTGAATGCATTTTTGAAGGCTCCAAGTTGGAACTCTAGTGGCACCAAGCAGGGCAGATGCTGGTGGGGATGTTTGGGGAGATGTTGGTGAACACCTGCGCACCTGAGATGGGTAGGCATGGAGGAGAAATCGGCAGCCCATAGGGCTGTTGAAAGTGGTCTTATGTGAAAAGAGGCTCAGGTATGGGCACAGGAAATGACATCATTGCCTTGACAATGGATCAAACAGAACATGGAACCCTGGTATCCAGGCACCCACTTCACTGACCAAGCCATCCGAGCTCACTTGGTTGGAGCCACTGGAGGGAGAAGGATGTTCTCCTGTGGTTGCAGACAATGCCGAGCCTCAGGCTCCCAGGAATCTCAGGGGGGCCAACTAGCCCTTTTGTGGATACACTGGGTGAGGCTTCATCTTAGACGCCAGAGCCTCTGGCGATTGTCGCAGAGGAGCTCAAGAGTAACAGTGAGTAGCACAGGGCAGGTGAGCCCAGCAGGCCCTCTAGTCTAATCCCTGGAATGGCCCAGGACTCCTATTCTGACTCTGTGTGTCTGTGTGTGTGTGTGTGTGTGTGTGTGTGTGTTTGTACTGATGGGAACTGTCCCATTGTGCTTTGACTCTAGTGTATTGGCACAAGTCATTTTTCTGTTTGTCACCATTTCCATTTTGAACCCACCATTCTTGGTCCCAACCCAGGGTGAAAATGATCAGAACACGGAGGAGCCCTTCAGGGTTCAGAGCCTTGAACCTTACAGGCAGGACCAGCTTAGGAATGAGCTCCTGCCTGTCATTTGTGGGAGGAACCTACATTTCAGCAGCAACATGGGGTTAATCTCCTGGGATTTCATCCCCACCCAGCAGGTGCTGGATCTCTTGTTCCCAAAACAGCCACCTTCTTCAGTCTTTACTCCTGGTGCCACTCCACATTCTCCAAGGGGACAAGAACCTCAGGTTCTGGATGGATGTTGTAGAATGCCCACAGAGCCAACTGCCAGGCTGGGTGGGGTGCAGTTGCTGGGCTTTGCTGATGTTGTCATCCCCCACAGTTCTTGGAACCTTCTGTGGCAGTGGCATCCAGGACCCCAGCAGCTGTGAGTAGCAGCTCCTCACTGCTTCACTCCAGCGAGCAGGTGGAAGACAGCCGCGTTGTTCACGTCCTCCTAGAGGGACAGAGCCTGAGGGAGACAAAGCGCATCCCGGTAAGCCCGACAGCAGGGCTGCCTCCTGGGTGTCCACACAGTGGAAGGCAGGAGACACAGCCAACCCCAGGGCTATGGTGGGAAATAAAGAAGAGAGAGGTCCGTCTTAAGGGCTTGACCTGAGGAGGGAGAGCATCAGCATGTCCAGCTTCAGTGGTGAGTGGGCCTGTGTATTGTGGGTTTTGCAGGCCAGAAGTGCAGACGGAAGTGCTGTGGACAGATGAAGGCAGAGATATGTCCAGGGTGCAGGCTGCAGTGCCTAGAACTTGGTATTCTCAATGAGTGAAGTTGGAGCAGAGGAGGCGGCAGTGACTTGTCACATGTGTAGGAGGGGATGTGTTCCTGGTGGCAGGGAAGAGAACCTCCTTAGCATGACTAGGTGTAGGAATTTGGGGTCGGGATCACCTGGGGGGTCATGCCAAAGCTTCGGAATGTTAGGCTTTGCATGTAGGTAAATACGGAGCTAAAGGGGTTCTTGGCAGAATTTCTATGGATGTGCAGTAGACACGCTAATGCTGCAGGTGTCCAGCTGCAGAGGAGACATGTTCAGTGACTGCCAGTGCTGAGTCAAGTACATCATTACAACGAGACCCGCACCGAGCTTCCAGAGGCCAGGGCCTCTCAAAGCTATCATGAAGCACTCAAGTGCACACTCTTGTATCTGAGTCTGTTTTGTGTCGTGGCAGTCAGGACCCAAATTTTCAGTGCATCTGCCTCTTGCACCCACAAAGGCAGCCTGCATCCCAGATCACACTTGGTGCGCAGATCCCTGGCCCATTGCTCTCATCTCAGTGAGATGAGAGTGTGTCTGTGCATAGGCAGTTTGGTCCTTTGACATGAGTGGAATGTGGCTCCCCAGGGGGAGGGGAGATGGCAGGTACAGGCAGATATTTGTACCAGGATTGTTCTAGTAGCACATTGCAAGAACCCAGGTGGTATATGGAGGACACACTCAGGTAGCAGGATAACAAGATTGTGCCCTTGTATATGTAGCTGAGATTTCTCCTGAATGTTTGACCACAGTCTTCTGGGTAGCTCTTCTAAAAGCCATTCTCTGATGACATTTGTCCCACCCTGATCCAGGTGACCTTTCAGGAGACGGTGACAAGCCTCATCCGCAGGGTCTTGGACCAAAATTTGTTGCAGCATGAGGATGTGGACAACTTTGAGCTGCTGTATATGATGTCTGAGGATGAGAGTAAGTAGGACAATCAGACAGTGGGGAGACATGATCCACAGTGGGCTCAGGATAACTGACAGCCAAGAGAAAGTGGGCCTTGGCCCCAAAATACCAAAGTGTGATGGGCCTGGCGGAGACTCTCAGGGGTTGTGGGTGTTTTGTGGTATAATCCTTGAGTGCCACCTAACAATTCTCTCCACTTCGCTCTGCAGAAATCAAGGTCTCTGACCACTCACTCGTGTGTCTGTCCATGAATCTGGGAATACAATATTTCATGGTGAGGAAACGCCCCCAGGTCAAGGGAAAGGAGGTAAACACCTACCTTATTCAAGCTGTGCATGTGCTGCCATTCCACTCCGACCTGAGGAAATAAGAAGCCTCAGCACCTGGACATATTTGCTGGAAGCCCATAGAGCCAACTGACAGTCTGGGGTGGCTTTCTGTTTCTGGGTTTGCTGATGTTCCATCCCCCACAGTTCTCAGAATCAACCTGCAAGTCCTCCAGGCCGCTTTCCCACAAGCAGGTGGGAGACACCTGCTTAATTCGTGTCCACTTAGAAACACAAAGTCCAGAGATGGCCAAGAGTGTTCTGGTAAGCCTGGGAGCAGGGGTGTCCCGTGGTGCTTACACCTGGGTGGGGAGCAGACACTGGTCCAATACCATGGACTACTCATGCCCTCTTGAATTTGGAGCTTCTGGATGATCAGGAGGATAGATGGGAATCAAGAAGGGAGAGGTCAGTGTGAAGGGCTGGAGCTGAGATGAGCGAGTGCAGCAGCTTGTCCACTGCCATGTCTGAGGGAGTCTGTGTGTCAGGTGGCAGCATGCAGTCCAGAAGGGCAGGGACAGGTATGGGTGACAGATGAGAATAGGACAGGAACTAGGTTGCAGGTTCCCTTGTATGGGATGCTGACGTCTATGGAGGAGGACAGCAGTGTGAGGTTCTCCATGTTCCTTGAACAAGGAGCTGAGAGAGTCTCTCTGCAGAGTCGATATGGATGTGGAGCAAGCACACTAAATGTCCAGGTAACCCAATGACCACACTTGCCGGATGAGGTGCCCTCCTACATCCCAGCCAGCACTGAGCCTCTGGAGGCCAGGAGCTCTCGTGGCTATCTTTCAGCTCTCCTGTGTGTGGTCATGTTCCTGGGTCTGTTTTTGGCCCTGGCAATCCAGACCAAAGCCTCTAGGTTTTGTGCCTACGCCATTCCCAATGCCGCCTGCATCCTCGGGCAGACCTGGGATCTTGGAGGCTATTGTCCCATTCCTCCCAACTTGTGGGATGAGATTGCATCTGTATGCAGGTAGTGGGGTCCTTTCACTCCGAGAGGAGTGCAGCTCCACAAAGAGCAATGGCAGGCCCAGGAAGTCCTATGTACAAGGATTGGGCTAGTAGCCTGTGGGAAGAGCCCACACGATGAGCAGGAGGTCAGCCTCGGGTAGTAGGGTCATGGATGTTGCCCTTGTATTTAGAGTGGAGGTGCCTCCAGAATGCCCCTGCCCACTGTCCTTGAGTAGTCACTTCAAGGCCCATTTCCTGAAGGCCTGTCTCCCATGCTGCTCCAGGTGACATGCCACGATAGGGCTCCTGTCGTCATCCGCAGCGCCCTCGACCTACACTTCCTTACTGAGGAGAATCCAGAGGATTATGAGCTGGGCCAAATCATCTCTCGCCGTCAGAGTAAGTGAGACAATCAGATAGCAGAGAGCAAGGGTCAGGATGTGGACTCAGGTCAACTCTTAGCAACAAAGAGTAGTCTCTGACCCCCAAGAACACTCCAACAGGTGTGTTGGGTTCGTGCACAAAGCCAACTGCACTTCTGCTGGTGGAAGGTCTTGAGGTCCAATGGTATACCCCGGTGGATATTGCGGCTCCCCACCAGGTGCCCTCCCCTGGACATGAACAGGCATCCAAAGCTGACATCTTTGAGGAGTGAGGAGGAAAGCCTCTCTCCAGGAGCAGTATGTTTTCATGGTCTGGGATAGGAGTGGTTTCAAAGGAACATGGGAATGCATGGGCTAAAGAGGGAACTGGCATTTTGTGGACTGAAGCAGTACTATTGAAAGCCTTCTGTGTGACCAAAAAACCACTGCCTGGGCAGAGCATTGCCAGGATTCTAGCAAGCAGTAACAGGATGAAATTGGGAAGAAAACACAGCCTGGGAGACAGCCTGAATCATCTGTTTTTGCATAAATTCCATGGTCTTACGCACCTGAGTCCACTAGGCAAGGAGTGATCACAATAGCCAGGTTGTGATCCCTAACTAAAGTCAGATGAGGGCTTCCTGAGCACGTAGCCACAGAGCTCATCTGATAATAATGCCAGCGCTTTTTCGTTGGATGGTTGGTTGGTTTCTGTGAGCCAAACACCACAGCAGCCATTATCCCAGCCTATGTACCCTGAAGACCACCATCCCTATGAGTTCTAGGATCACTTGTCTCCTATCTTAACCTACTGTTAGGTTTGTAGAGTCTATGGAAGAGGAAGTCTGTCTGGGGCCTTGGTAGCCTAAGAAATTCATAGCAGAGATCTCCACATCCAACCCAGAAGGGATGGAGAACAGGCTCTAGGTTAGAGGAGGGCGACAGGAAACACATGTTCAGAGGAAGGAGAAGCGGCTGTTGTATTCCCCCACTCGGGGTCATGGCACCACTGGGCCATACACCATGTTGGAGGGAAGCAGTCCCTTTGCTGGTCTTTGGAACCATTGTTCTCAGTAGGGCAGTATTTGGAATGTGGCCTCCATTCTCAGAAGCCTGGTTCACATGGAGGCGGGCTCCACCAATGCAGAAGCATGGCTCTAACGTGGTATCCGTGCTGGTCAGCCTGTCCTCACTGTGGCCATACTTGAGGAAAATAACTCAGAGGAGGAATCCTAGGCCTTTTTTCTCTGGGTTTCATAGCTTTCTCTTTGGTTGTGCACTGAGGCTGTCCATAAAGCTCTAGTGTGTGGCAGTGGAGAGCTCCTCAGCCCTTGCCACAAAGGCATAGACTGGGAGAGAGAGAACGAGGCTGGCAGAGAGGGAGAGAGAGAAAGATGGAGAGGGAGGACCTCTCCTTGGAGAATGAGGATTCAGTGGAGCCAACAGGAACAAGGTACTGTTGCCCAGGGCACAACCCTGTTTAGGTCTTACTCCAACCATGCTCAACCTTTCTTCCAGTCCCTCCCACCCCCCAGTAGTGTATTCATCTTGAATGAGAATTTCATGTTGACATCAGAGCACTCACCATCCAATGCTTCCCTCCAAACCCACCTATGAAGATGGCTCATGTGGGGACTGAATCTTCGGCACAGGAGCCTTTTGTGGGAGATTTCAGATGCAAACCCTAGTGGTGTGCTTTGGCAGATGCAAGAGGACCTGAGATATTCTGGAGTCCAAAGCCTTCGGTAGGAACAGACATTAGGTCTGTTGAAGTGCTCTGCCTAGTTCTTCCTCAGGGAGGACTGTGGAGGCTGTCTTTGTTGGTATTGGTGCTGAATTGGAGAGCTCTCAGGTGTGTGGCTCTGGCCTTTTCTGGCACAGGCTCTCAGATGTTGGCGTGTCCTAGGGAGCACCTCCTGAGTGCCACCTTCTTTTTGTACACCCCTCTCTCCCCAGAGCTGAGGATTCCAGCAGAGGCCAACGTATTTTATGCCAAGAATCCTCACAAAAAATCCAACTTTGTGCTGAGGAAAAGGAGCCTCTCCCAAAAGAATGATGGGTGGATCGAGCCTCAACCTCCCTCTCGTCCTGCAAAGAAGGCTCCTGCCCTCCTGAGGATGCTTGCAAAACCATTCTGTTGCTGTGTGCCTGGGCGGGGCTGAGGCAGCCCAGGAATATTTACATTGATTACTATTTTCTTCAAAGTTTGAATCTATAGTTTGCCATTGTCCTTGACCTTGTTTAGTAACACAGTTGTTACTCTATCCTGTATTTGTTGTTTCCATTAATATATTATTATTATTTTAAAATATATATGTTTTTGTTACCTGATCTACTGTGATGATTTGAGTATACTAAATGTAGCAGTGATTCCTAAAGGACACATCCAAACCAACAGGAAGGAATGTTTCATTCTATCAGCAAGAACTTTGGTTTTTAGGAGTTTGGCAGATGGCATTATCTGAGTCAGTTTTCCAATGGGGGCAATGAAGTATCAGCTATGATGGTACAAACACAAACAAAGACACACAAACACACACAAGAGCACACACACTCACTGAGAGATAGATAGACAGATGGAGTTGGTCTCTGCTGAAATACTTTGGAGACATGGTTCTGATTTCTCCCCTTTTGGAGTATTTTCAATTGCACAAGGTGTCTTGCAAATGAACCCATGTCTGAGGAAGACATGCATGTGTACTTCACATGCCACTTTTCACATAGCAGGAAGGTCATGTAATATTTTTCATGCAGCTGTCTTTTGACTGTGAACCATCCCATGAGGTCAGCTGTGGAATTTTCAACTTGTAGCATCACAATGGGGATCCACTCTTTGGATTTAGGGATATTTCCGATTTTCTTGATTCAGATTGGAATGATATATATATTAGTTTTTGATGAAAATTCTGCATTTGATGGTAATGAATGTCGTGCATCTAGGAATCTGTAGAGTGCAGACAATGAATGGATGCCTACTGTTGTCTGGACTGGTCTGAAAAGTCCTGTAGCATCTGAGCATGTGTGAGGGCTGTACAGGTCTTGCCAAAAGTCCAGGTCAGATGATCCTGCACAAAGCTGAACTCCTAGTGGTCTCCACAACAGTGTAAGGGCCAAGGAGAAACTCACTTCCACACAGAAGTTGGGAAGCTACCTTATGAAGGTGATCATAGATACGGGATTATTAATATATCCAGGTTGGCATCTATTATTTTTTTAGCTTTTGACTTTCGCAGCTGTGGGCATCTTGACAACCATCAACTCCCTGTAAGCACAGACAACTCTATAAGAACCTGAGGATAAATTTCCCTGTGCATGTCCCCTTGTGAAACTGCTTAAGCACCGCCTGGTTTACACACAGGTGGAATTTCTAGGTCAAAGTGTGCATGTTTACTTCTTTGACTAAGCACTGCCAGGTGGCTCTTCTGCATAGCTCTACCTGTGGCCAGGATTGTATTATCTAGCTTTCTAACTTTTGCATGTTGAGTAGATACATAGTGGGAGCACACTGTTTTTGTTGGTATTTTTCTTGGTATCTATTCTGATGCTTTTCACTGGGGGATTTTTTCCTGTGAAAATGGGCTTCCTCTACTTGACCTTATTTTCTTCTTTTTAAAATTTTTTCAATGTGACTTTTTAATTTTAGTTTTATTAAAGACATTGCCCCTTGCTTGCATAGTCTATATCTAAAGCACTAGTCCTTGCTCCAAGGCCCAGCTTGCTCTCAGCTGCCCCAGGAGGGGAACAGTCTTTGGCGGTAGACAAGAGACGCCCCTGCAGGGGGCACAAGTGCTTTGGCCCTCTGGTGTCTTGCCAGCAGTGCTTCTCATGCTCACAGAGGGTTTCAGACACTGAGTCAATGGTCCAGGTGGTCTTTTGTTCAGTCTGATCTCAAATTGAGCTCCTCTGAGAGGTCATATTGAAGTCCTTGTGTGTACCTGACCCATCATTTTAAACAATATTCCAAGTTCACTTTTTGTGTGTACGTGGGTTCTGGGGATTGAACCCAGGGCCTTGAGCCTGTGAGGCAAGTGACCTACCTGAGCTACACCCTCAGAGACCCCTGTAAAAGTATTTCCCCTTTGCCTCGGGGTCTAAGTTGCCAAGGCTGACCTCAAACGTTCCTCTTGCCTCAGCCTCCCTGGTGGCTGGCATGACAGGCATGCACCTGGGACTGTCACACTCGAGCCTGTGATGGGAACTCATGTGCATCTGTCCAGGGCTGAGCATGGTTAGGCATAGCTGTGCTCCAGGCTCCCTGCAGGGCTGTGGAGGCTTCTGCTGCCCAGCAGCCCTGGTGCCATGGCCAGGGCTCCTCCCAGCCGAGGGCAGGCAGCTGCCCATTGCTGTAGGCTGACCTTATTTTCTTCTTATGGCACTCGTCCGTTCTCTGGAGTATGTTGTATGGTTTGTCCATTAGGAGTCTAACAGGTCCTCTAGAACCTTCAAACAATTAGTAAAATTCCTGAACAGTAAGTGAGCGCGAGCAGAAATTGGGCTAATATTTTGGGAAGAACAATGTTGGATGATATATTCATGGCTTGAATATATCATCCAACATGAAGTTATATTTTATTACTTACAAAATAATAAAATAATGAAGCAATACCATGGGCTGAGCTAAAATAGATCCTTAGGATCTTAGGCATTCTGTAATAAATCTGTGTCACTTGAAGTATAGAGTTGATCGACTCTGAGTAATGAAACAGAAGTAAAGGTATCAAAGCCAATGATCATCTGTTTCCAATGTTCTGTGATTTGGTTCAAGTGGTAAAGTGGTGATATTTATTAATAATGGATCGAATAGGTTCACAATTGTTTTAGAGTACAATGAGATGCCTTCAAACTTTAGGCTACATGGGCACATTTGAGAACGGTTCCAGCCATTCTCTCATCCTTTGGGTCATTCCCCTCCTATGTCCTGTGAGACATTTTCTATGTGAGGCTTTAAGAAGAAGAAGAGAATATTCTGTAAAGAAAACCTTGTGATCTGTGCAGTATGAAGTTGAATGGATTCATTCAGAAATCAGAAATTCTATTGAAAGATATTTATTTGCATGAGCCAAATAAAACCTATTTTTAGGCATCCTGGTGAAGACAAGGTTTTATCTTTATGTCTCATTTTCTATGTTTTGTTGTTGTTGTTGTTGTTAGAATGAAATTCATATGTTGCCAGACCATTCTATCAGATGTGTAACTAGATGCCATTTAAATTACCCACTTTTACATGGTAGACAGTTTTTAATGAACACTGCCTGTCTGCACCTTTTTTAAAAACAGGACTGGGATCAGAAGCCCAAATACCAATGGTTAGCTGGAGCATATTTTTCATTTGGCCTATCTGTCAGTATTCCCTGAGGTCATCTGTGCAATCAGCTTCGTTACTCCTGCTCCCTCACTGGATTTCATAGAAACCATATGCTATGTATGAATCAGGGACACCAATCCCACAACATAGCATTCTTGCAATATCCAAAGTCCCACTTTTCACTTCGCCATGCCTGAGATCAGCAGTAATATTTATCAACAAATGTGAGATTTTCAAAGATCCAATTCTATGTGCTCCTTTCTCATAGAGCCTTAGGCAGGGATATAGCATACATAAATATTAAGTAAAGTCCATAGTTTTTAAAATGTCATCCATTGAATAGTTGACACATGTCTGAGATACTTTTTATTTTGGAGGAGGTATTATTTAATAGGGAATTCCAACAGCTACCTAATAGTGAAATGAGAAGTCTTGCATCCATTTTATTTTGTTTCTGATGATTTTTATGAGTAAGGGTAAGATACTTCCTTGTTCTGATGCAGATGTTGCCCACTTTTGTGAATGGATGCGGGGTGTCACCTACTACTTGCATATCTGCATATTGGGCTTGACACTGCTATCGTACTTGGTAGTTGGCAAAAAGTCAATACTGAAGTTAAGCTCTTGTGTTCTAGCAGCAGAGCTGAAGATCCTTGATGTGCCACCTTCTGCAATCCATGCTGCTCTCTTCATGTTCCTTATTGACTTCCTGGTGATGAGCATCATGGTCTCCTGGTCTTGAGAATGGCCAAGCATTGCTCTGTGAATGTGGAAGATGGGCATGTGGAAGGCTCCAGGGAGGAGGGATCATTGAACATGTACTCGAATCCATGTGCCTCTTGAATGACCTGTTTTTTTATTTTTGGGTTTTAAGGGAGACACTGCCCTAAAACACTTCTGTGCAGCTGGGGATGCAGGCTTCTGCTTCACCTTGCAGGAAGCATTAACGAATCCTTTCCAGAAGACATGAGAAGAGAGAAGTGAGCCTCTGGTATCATGCAGGTTCCTTGCATTGCCCATGGGCTAGAAGAGAGAAGAGTTGCTTCATGAGATTTGATCCCCTTTTTCCTGAAAAGTTCCACACAGAGGTGAGTCCCCAGCATGTTTAGAAATCATTTCAGACACCTTTCTGGACGGAATTGAATCAGAGCCCCTGATGATGTGGAAGAGCTAAAGATGGGTTTGCTATGAATTTTCTATTTCATTCATCAGGGCCTGAGTCAAGTCAGTCATTGTGCTGTCAACACATGAGCTGCTGGTCAAGTGTGAGGAAGTGGTCTTGCTTTATGAAAACACCACCCTGATTCAGTGAGCCAGAGGCAGCCTGCAGTCCCTGTTTTCCTGTAAAGGCAGATTGCTGTGGATGGCCTCTGGCCTCGTCATGCAGCCCTGCTCAGAGTAGGGGATTGAGGGACCAGGCAGATCCCTAGTTCCTTTTGACCTTTATTGCCATTGGGCCACCCCAAGGTCCTTGGACTCTACCTGGTCTTCTGGCCTGGGTCAGGGGATGTGAGGTTTGGAATCCCCCTCTGTGGCAGGATCCCAGCCCCCCAGCCACTTGAGGTCAGCACATCCTTCCCTAATTGTGTTAGAGTTGGAGACTTCTCCCACCCATCCTCATCCATGCTCATCCCACATTTTGTAGCTTGGCACCTGAGGACCTTTATTCATTGACTTACTTGTTAGTGATGATGGTTACTAAGACTAAGTGACTCTTTCAAGTCACATCACTTGCATGGTAGGGCTACCAATTAGGATCTTCCTAATTGATTTCATGGGACTCTCTCATGGAAACTGTGACTGCTTCCTAAACACACACTCTACATTTGGAGTGTCAAAATTCTTGCCACTGCCTCCTTGGCAAGTGTATCTTGTCTTCTACGTGGGAATTTCACAAATATTTTCCTTTGGTTTGTGGAGGTCATGCAGAAGGGATTTCATTTGAAATAGCCCAAACAAGAAATACCAGTTGTCTTTTTCGCACATGGATGTGTGTAGTGAACACCCCTTTCTGTGTGCTTGCATGAGTTACTCCTTTGAATTTGTTGAAGAATGGTTGGCTGGGGAGCAAGTTAACGAGAGATGGATATCAATGGTTGTCAAGTATTCTGACGTGAAGAATGTATTGAGGATGTGAAGGCTTTTCTAGCCAGTTCCTATGGCTCAGTCAGGGATCAGTCAGAGGATTCTGTCTGGTAGACTCTTTGGCACAGATGTCAAAGTGGCCTGGTCTTACCCTGTCCAGGACTGAATGCTGAGCTTGAGTGGGAGCTTCTTGTCATTTCAAGCATTTCCATGAGTCTGTCCTCTGTTCTCTTGTATCCAAGTGGTTTCTAATAGGAAAGCAGAACAAAAATTGAAAGTATGGTGATTGATTATTTTTACCAATGTTATTTCAATCCACTTTGTTTAATACGAAATTACCTTTATGCTAGTAAGACTTCATATGTGAGGAAATAATGAAAATATTGGGGTTAGGGGATGAGAATATGCAAATCAAACATTTTTGAGCACCAAGACCCGTTTTTTGTTTTTTTTTTTTTTTTTTTTTTTTTTTTTTTAACTTAAATAATATTAAGTGCCAGAGGACCACCGCTGCCATTCAGCCTCAACAACCTCCAGGTCCAGCCTCCAGGTGGCCCATTTCACCAGGGTGTGTGGGACCACACTGTCCTGGGATGAGAGAACAGTACCCACGGATGTTGACATCTCACAGAGTAGATATTGCCAGTGACAGTAGGGAGCTATTGGCACATGAGGAAGGGAAGAGCTCTCAGGATGGGAAGAGGGGGCCGCTTCGAGACTCATTGGGTATGGCACGAGGCTGCTGGGTGTGGTGTTGGCCTGGGCCCACTGAGTGGGGCAGATCCGTGGTCTGTGTTTCTGTACCCTCCTCTGTAGCCTGTGTTGGCAGCAGATCAGGGAATTGCGATCAGAAGTGCTCCCAGTAACACAGGCACCAGCCCCCAGAGTGTGTGCCTATCCGTTTCCCCACCTGGCCTGACTTAGTGCCTGTCTTGCCTCAGGGCTGAGACCCTACAATCTCTGATGAGGGTGTCTGTGGTCCAGATCCAACCTGCATGGCCAACATGCTCAGACCTTCAGCTGGGTCCTAGGCTGCTGCAACCAAACTCTGTTAACTGGGTGGCCGACAACAGAGGAAGTGTCTTCCGTTGAGCTCCAGAGGCTCAACACAGTAGGTGTTGGGCTGTCCCAGTGCCATAACCCCTCCCAGGTTTCAAGGGGACTGTCTCCCCAACTCTCCCAGCCCTTGCCCACTCTCCTATTGCTGCCCACGATCTGTGGTTCCCATATGGGCATCCCGCCCTGGCTCCAACCTCACATATCCGGTATCCCCCAGTCTCCCTGGTATCTGGGTCCAGACTCTCCTCTTCCTACAAGAATATCAGATATTGGATTTGGTCCCAGTTGATGCTGTGTTCCATCATGTGAGCTCTTAGCTTCATCACTGTGCAAAGACTCTTTTCCCACACAAGTTCGCACGGCTTTTGGCTGGCTAAGAATTTTCAGGCGACACTTTTCTAATGAGTACACTTTCCTTCCTTCTGATCTCCCACCAGTGAGCATTCCTCGCACCCTTGTCCTAGTTCCTTTATGGCAGTTTCCCTCCTTATGGCTGAGAGGACCTAGTGACCCCTGAATTCACACGTTCTCCTTAATCACCAACACACTGCAGAATTCTCCAGGGGCCCATATATGCTCCTGGAAGTTGGTGTTGGAAATAGTTCTCCATCCATTAATCACTCCCTCACTCACTAATGTCCTTGTGTCCTTGAGAAAGGCTCTCCCTTTCCTGGTTTTCCTGAATAGAAATCCTCTTGCCTCTTGGGTGAATAGGGTTATGGGTTGTGCAGAGGGTGTTGGTCCACTGAGCATCTTAGAGACTGTCCTTTATGGAGCCTAATGATCCTCACTGGGGAATGAGGCCAGGGTCCTAACTGTGGTTAGTTAGAGAGGGAAAGAAGGACAAGGGAAACTCAGATGTCCCTTCATGGCCCCTGGAGTTAGAGGACTTACCCCTTTGCACCTGGGATCAGGAGACCTCATTTCCTCGAGGACACGCACACTCAGACGTTAATCTTGAGTGTGGGTTCCTTTCTGGGGTCCAGGGCTGTTGTTAGCCACCAGGAATGACAGTGCTCTCCATGCTGAGTGGAGCCATTTTTGCCAGGAAAGAGAGCCCATGGTCACGCCTTGTGCAAAGCATCCCACGCCAGGGGCTCCCATGCCTACATTCCTGTCCTGAAAGGAAGCCACTCAGAGGCAAGGTGGGTCCAACCACCTCCCATGTGTTCACTCATCACTGTGTTCCAGCAGTCACCCCAGTGAACAGTCCTGATGGGATTGGATGTGGCTCAGAATGTCACCCTCATGAGCTCTACCCAGCCACAGCTGCAGTTCTGCAGTGGGAGAAACTCAAAACCTCAAAACACATGCACATGAAAGAAAAGAGCAAGAGCCAGAGCCCAAACAGGCCAGGTGTGGCAAAGACAACTGGAGTGCCTAGGTTGGGACTCAGAATTATGTCAGTGGGGTGGCATTGCTGCTGGCACCAGCATGATAACCGAGAGCCAGCCCTGCTCATTTTGGGGAGCAGTGTGTTGGGGAAGGCAGCAGAAATTGAGAGGCAGGATTGAGTTTGGCCCTAGGAGGAGGTTGGGTAAGAGGCCAGTGTGGGTTGGAGAGCCTGGGCAGATAGACAGAGGCCAGGGCACACCCCAAAGCCTGGAGACTGCACTTGATGTCCAGGGTTGTGAAACACCACTTCCCCTCTTACTCACAACTGAGAGCAAGGGGCATTGATGAGTTCAGTTTGTGTGTGGCTGCATCCAAGGTGGCTCGGCTAGGAACCTCTGTTTCCTTGACTCAGGAGGCTGGGAGTCCAGGCTCCACTGAGGCTCGGCTGGGAGGATCGGAGTCTGAGTTTATGCCTGTGTTCCCTGTAGGATCCATGTTGGCTGAGCCTCAGTGTTTTTGTAATGAGAGGATGGGTGACCGTCATGTCTTTATCACAGGACACACTTGCTAAATGGATTTGTTTGCTCTGAGGAGGAAAGAGAGAGGGGGGAGTGGTGCTGGAGACAGGGATGCAGACAGGGGTCATGGACTTGGCATAACTCAGTCTTGGAGGTGATATCCCATCACCTGTACCCACTTCAATTCCCATGAATCCAGAGGCTGAGCCCCCTTGAGGTGAGGGGTGAACCGGTTCTGGGCAGCAGGATGCTGTGGTACCTCGGAGTCTCTGTGAGACCCCAACACTAGACACACTTGGCCCTTTTGAAATCTTAGGAGAAGCCTTGGGAAGTTGTATGGCAGAGGGGAGCAGCCTCTGCATCTCAGTCCCCTCCAACTTGCCATGGTGTAGAGAGGGAACTGCAGCCACGATGGGACGGACATTGGCCATGTCCCTGTGTGGGACACAGGCCTGATTGAGTTAGGGTGCATTCTTTGTCTCTCCCTTTCTTGTGATTATCCCATCTCTACATTTGTGCTTTAGCCACCTGTGAGTCCCATCTCTGGTTTCAGAGAGAACAGAGGGTGTTATGGGCCAATAGACACAATAAACCCTAGAGATTAGATGCTACCCTACTTTCCAGAAAAGACTGGGCACACCATGAGTTGCACAATGATGGGACCAGGGTCCAAAAGCTGCTGAGAGGGAAGGACTGGTTGTGAATGCATTTTTGAAGGCTCCAAGCTGGAACTCTAGTGGCACCAAGCAGGGCAGATGCTGGTGGGGATGTTTGGGGAGATGTTGGTGAACACCTGCGCACCTGAGATGGGTAGGCATGGAGGAGAAATCGGCAGCCCATAGGGCTGTTGAAAGTGGTCTTATGTGAAAAGAGGCTCAGGTATGGGCACAGGAAATGACATCATTGCCTTGACAATGGATCAAACAGAACATGGAACCCTGGTATCCAGGCACCCACTTCACTGACCAAGCCATCCGAACTCACTTGGTTGGAGCCACTGGAGGGAGAAGGATGTTCTCCTGTGGTTGCAGACAATGCCGAGCCTCAGGCTCCCAGGAATCTCAGGGGGGCCAACTAGCCCTTTTGTGGATACACTGGGTGAGGCTTCATCTTAGACGCCAGAGCCTCTGGGGATTGTCGCAGAGGAGCTCAAGAGTAACAGTGAGTAGCACAGGGCAGGTGAGCCCAGCAGGCCCTCTAGTCTAATCCCTGGAATGGCCCAGGACTCCTATTCTGACTCTGTGTGTGTGTGTGTGTGTGTGTGTGTGTGTGTTTGTACTGATGGGAACTGTCCCATTGTGCTTTGACTCTAGTGTATTGGCACAAGTCATTTTTCTGTTTGTCACCATTTCCATTTTGAACCCACCATTCTTGGTCCCAACCCAGGGTGAAAATGATCAGAACACGGAGGAGCCCTTCAGGGTTCAGAGCCTTGAACCTTACAGGCAGGACCAGCTTAGGAATGAGCTCCTGCCTGTCATTTGTGGGAGGAACCTACATTTCAGCAGCAACATGGGGTTAATCTCCTGGGATTTCATCCCCACCCAGCAGGTGCTGGATCTCTTGTTCCCAAAACAGCCACCTTCTTCAGTCTTTACTCCTGGTGCCACTCCACATCCTCCAAGGGGACAAGAACCTCAGGTTCTGGATGGATGTTGTAGAATGCCCACAGAGCCAACTGCCAGGCTGGGTGGGGTGCAGTTGCTGGGCTTTGCTGATGTTGTCATCCCCCACAGTTCTTGGAACCTTCTGTGGCAGTGGCATCCAGGACCCCAGCAGCTGTGAGTAGCAGCTCCTCACTGCTTCACTCCAGCGAGCAGGTGGAAGACAGCCGCGTTGTTCACGTCCTCCTAGAGGGACAGAGCCTGAGGGAGACAAAGCGCATCCCGGTAAGCCCGACAGCAGGGCTGCCTCCTGGGTGTCCACACAGTGGAAGGCAGGAGACACAGCCAACCCCAGGGCTATGGTGGGAAATAAAGAAGAGAGAGGTCCGTCTTAAGGGCTTGACCTGAGGAGGGAGAGCATCAGCATGCCCAGCTTCAGTGGTGAGTGGGCCTGTGTATTGTGGGTTTTGCAGGCCAGAAGTGCAGACGGAAGTGCTGTGGACAGATGAAGGCAGAGATATGTCCAGGGTGCAGGCTGCAGTGCCTAGAACTTGGTATTCTCAATGAGTGAAGTTGGAGCAGAGGAGGTGGCAGTGACTTGTCACATGTGTAGGAGGGGATGTGTTCCTGGTGGCAGGGAAGAGAACCTCCTTAGCATGACTAGGTGTAGGAATTTGGGGTCGGGATCACCTGGGGGGTCATGCCAAAGCTTCGGAATGTTAGGCTTTGCATGTAGGTAAATACGGAGCTAAAGGGGTTCTTGGCAGAATTTCTATGGATGTGCAGTAGACACGCTAATGCTGCAGGTGTCCAGCTGCAGAGGAGACATGTTCAGTGACTGCCAGTGCTGAGTCAAGTACATCATTACAACGAGACCCGCACCGAGCTTCCAGAGGCCAGGGCCTCTCAAAGCTATCATGAAGCACTCAAGTGCACACTCTTGTATCTGAGTCTGTTTTGTGTCGTGGCAGTCAGGACCCAAATTTTCAGTGCATCTGCCTCTTGCACCCACAAAGGCAGCCTGCATCCCAGATCACACTTGGTGCGCAGATCCCTGGCCCATTGCTCTCATCTCAGTGAGATGAGAGTGTGTCTGTGCATAGGCAGTTTGGTCCTTTGACATGAGTGGAATGTGGCTCCCCAGGGGGAGGGGAGATGGCAGGTACAGGCAGATATTTGTACCAGGATTGTTCTAGTAGCACATTGCAAGAACCCAGGTGGTATATGGAGGACACACTCAGGTAGCAGGATAACAAGATTGTGCCCTTGTATATGTAGCTGAGATTTCTCCTGAATGTTTGACCACAGTCTTCTGGGTAGCTCTTCTAAAAGCCATTCTCTGATGACATTTGTCCCACCCTGATCCAGGTGACCTTTCAGGAGACGGTGACAAGCCTCATCCGCAGGGCCTTGGACCAAAATTTGTTGCAGCATGAGGATGTGGACAACTTTGAGCTGCTGTATATGATGTCTGAGGATGAGAGTAAGTAGGACAATCAGACAGTGGGGAGACATGATCCACAGTGGGCTCAGGATAACTGACAGCCAAGAGAAAGTGGGCCTTGGCCCCAAAATACCAAAGTGTGATGGGCCTGGCGGAGACTCTCAGGGGTTGTGGGTGTTTTGTGGTATAATCCTTGAGTGCCACCTAACAATTCTCTCCACTTCGCTCTGCAGAAATCAAGGTCTCTGACCACTCACTCGTGTGTCTGTCCATGAATCTGGGAATACAATATTTCATGGTGAGGAAACGCCCCCAGGTCAAGGGAAAGGAGGTAAACACCTACCTTATTCAAGCTGTGCATGTGCTGCCATTCCACTCCGACCTGAGGAAATAAGAAGCCTCAGCACCTGGACATATTTGCTGGAAGCCCATAGAGCCAACTGACAGTCCGGGGTGGCTTTCTGTTTCTGGGTTTGCTGATGTTCCATCCCCCACAGTTCTCAGAATCAACCTGCAAGTCCTCCAGGCCGCTTTCCCACAAGCAGGTGGGAGACACCTGCTTAATTCGTGTCCACTTAGAAACACAAAGTCCAGAGATGGCCAAGAGTGTTCTGGTAAGCCTGGGAGCAGGGGTGTCCCGTGGTGCTTACACCTGGGTGGGGAGCAGACACTGGTCCAATACCATGGACTACTCATGCCCTCTTGAATTTGGAGCTTCTGGATGATCAGGAGGATAGATGGGAATCAAGAAGGGAGAGGTCAGTGTGAAGGGCTGGAGCTGAGATGAGCGAGTGCAGCAGCTTGTCCACTGCCATGTCTGAGGGAGTCTGTGTGTCAGGTGGCAGCATGCAGTCCAGAAGGGCAGGGACAGGTATGGGTGACAGATGAGAATAGGACAGGAACTAGGTTGCAGGTTCCCTTGTATGGGATGCTGACGTCTATGGAGGAGGACAGCAGTGTGAGGTTCTCCATGTTCCTTGAACAAGGAGCTGAGAGAGTCTCTCTGCAGAGTCGATATGGATGTGGAGCAAGCACACTAAATGTCCAGGTAACCCAATGACCACCCTTGCCGGATGAGGTGGCCTCCTACATCCCAGCCAGCACTGAGCCTCTGGAGGCCAGGAGCTCTCGTGGCTATCTTTCAGCTCTCCTGTGTGTGGTCATGTTCCTGGGTCTGTTTTTGGCCCTGGCAATCCAGACCAAAGCCTCTAGGTTTTGTGCCTAGGCCATTCCCAATTCCGCCTGCATCCTCGGGCAGACCTGGGATCTTGGAGGCTATTGTCCCATTCCTCCCAACTTGTGGGATGAGATTGCATCTGTATGCAGGTAGTGGGGTCCTTTCACTCCGAGAGGAGTGCAGCTCCACAAAGAGCAATGGCAGGCCCAGGAAGTCCTATGTACAAGGATTGGGCTAGTAGCCTGTGGGAAGAGCCCACACGATGAGCAGGAGGTCAGCCTCGGGTAGTAGGGTCATGGATGTTGCCCTTGTATTTAGAGTGGAGGTGCCTCCAGAATGCCCCTGCCCACTGTCCTTGAGTAGTCACTTCAAGGCCCATTTCCTGAAGGCCTGTCTCCCATGCTGCTCCAGGTGACCTGCCACGATAGGGCTCCTGTCGTCATCCGCAGCGCCCTCGACCTACACTTCCTTACTGAGGAGAATCCAGAGGATTATGAGCTGGGCCAAATCATCTCTCGCCGTCAGAGTAAGTGAGACAATCAGATAGCAGAGAGCAAGGGTCAGGATGTGGACTCAGGTCAACTCTTAGCAACAAAGAGTAGTCTCTGACCCCCAAGAACACTCCAACAGGTGTGTTGGGTTCGTGCACAAAGCCAACTGCACTTCTGCTGGTGGAAGGTCTTGAGGTCCAATGGTATACCCCGGTGGATATTGCGGCTCCCCACCAGGTGCCCTCCCCTGGACATGAACAGGCATCCAAAGCTGACATCTTTGAGGAGTGAGGAGGAAAGCCTCTCTCCAGGAGCAGTATGTTTTCATGGTCTGGGATAGGAGTGGTTTCAAAGGAACATGGGAATGCATGGGCTAAAGAGGGAACTGGCATTTTGTGGACTGAAGCAGTACTATTGAAAGCCTTCTGTGTGACCAAAAAACCACTGCCTGGGCAGAGCATTGCCAGGATTCTAGCAAGCAGTAACAGGATGAAATTGGGAAGAAAACACAGCCTGGGAGACAGCCTGAATCATCTGTTTTTGCATAAATTCCATGGTCTTACGCACCTGAGTCCACTAGGCAAGGAGTGATCACAATAGCCAGGTTGTGATCCCTAACTAAAGTCAGATGAGGGCTTCCTGAGCACGTAGCCACAGAGCTCATCTGATAATAATGCCAGCGCTTTTTCGTTGGTTGGTTGGTTGGTTTTTGTGAGCCAAACACCACAGCAGCCATTATCCCAGCCTATGTATGCTGAAGACCACCATCCCTATGAGTTCTAGGATCACTTGTCTCCTATCTTAACCTACTGTTAGGTTAGTAGAGTCTATGGAAGAGGAAGTCTGTCTGGGGCCTTGGTAGCCTAAGAAATTCATAGCAGAGATCTCCACATCCAACCCAGAAGGGATGGAGAACAGGCTCTAGGTTAGAGGAGGGCGACAGGAAACACATGTTCAGAGGAAGGAGAAGCGGCTGTTGTATTCCCCCACTCGGGGTCATGGCACCACTGGGCCATACGCCATGTTGGAGGGAAGCAGTCCCTTTGCTGGTCTTTGGAACCATTGTTCTCAGTAGGGCAGTATTTGGAATGTGGCCTCCATTCTCAGAAGCCTGGTTCACATGGAGGCGGGCTCCACCAATGCAGAAACATGGCTCTAACGTGGTATCCGCGCTGGTCAGCCTGTCCTCACTGTGGCCATACTTGAGGAAAATAACTCAGAGGAGGAATCCTAGGCCTTTTTTCTCTGGGTTTCATAGCTTTCTCTTTGGTTGTGCACTGAGGCTGTCCATAAAGCTCTAGTGTGTGGCAGTGGAGAGCTCCTCAGCCCTTGCCACAAAGGCATAGACTGGGAGAGAGAGAACGAGGCTGGCAGAGAGGGAGAGAGAGAAAGATGGAGAGGGAGGACCTCTCCTTGGAGAAGGAGGATTCAGTGGAGCCAACAGGAACAAGGTACTGTTGCCCAGGGCACAACCCTGTTTAGGTCTTACTCCAACCATGCTCAACCTTTCTTCCAGTCCCTCCCACCCCCCAGTAGTGTATTCATCTTGAATGAGAATTTCATGTTGACATCAGAGCACTCACCATCCAATGCTTCCCTCCAAACCCACCTATGAAGATGGCTCATGTGGGGACTGAATCTTCGGCACAGGAGCCTTTTGTGGGAGATTTCAGATGCAAACCCTAGTGGTGTGCTTTGGCAGATGCAAGAGGACCTGAGATATTCTGGAGTCCAAAGCCTTCGGTAGGAACAGACATTAGGTCTGTTGAAGTGCTCTGCCTAGTTCTTCCTCAGGGAGGACTGTGGAGGCTGTCTTTGTTGGTATTGGTGCTGAATTGGAGAGCTCTCAGGTGTGTGGCTCTGGCCTTTTCTGGCACAGGCTCTCAGATGTTGGCGTGTCCTAGGGAGCACCTCCTGAGTGCCACCTTCTTTTTGTACACCCCTCTCTCCCCAGAGCTGAGGATTCCAGCAGAGGCCAACGTATTTTATGCCAAGAATCCTCACAAAAAATCCAACTTTGTGCTGAGGAAAAGGAGCCTCTCCCAAAAGAATGATGGGTGGATCGAGCCTCAACCTCCCTCTCGTCCTGCAAAGAAGGCTCCTGCCCTCCTGAGGATGCTTGCAAAACCATTCTGTTGCTGTGTGCCTGGGCGGGGCTGAGGCAGCCCAGGAATATTTACATTGATTACTATTTTCTTCAAAGTTTGAATCTATAGTTTGCCATTGTCCTTGACCTTGTTTAGTAACACAGTTGTTACTCTATCCTGTATTTGTTGTTTCCATTTATATATTATTATTATTTTAAAATATATATGTTTTTGTTACCTGATCTACTGTGATGATTTGAGTATACTAAATGTAGCAGTGATTCCTAAAGGACACATCCAAACCAACAGGAAGGAATGTTTCATTCTATCAGCAAGAACTTTGGTTTTTAGGAGTTTGGCAGATGGCATTATCTGAGTCAGTTTTCCAATGGGGGCAATGAAGTATCAGCTATGATGGTACAAACACAAACAAAGACACACAAACACACACAAGAGCACACACACTCACTGAGAGATAGATAGACAGATGGAGTTGGTCTCTGCTGAAATACTTTGGAGACATGGTTCTGATTTCTCCCCTTTTGGAGTATTTTCAATTGCACAAGGTGTCTTGCAAATGAACCCATGTCTGAGGAAGACATGCATGTGTACTTCACATGCCACTTTTCACATAGCAGGAAGGTCATGTAATATTTTTCATGCAGCTGTCTTTTGACTGTGAACCATCCCATGAGGTCAGCTGTGGAATTTTCAACTTGTAGCATCACAATGGGGATCCACTCTTTGGATTTGGGGATATTTCCGATTTTCTTGATTCAGATTGGAATGATATATATATTAGTTTTTGATGAAAATTCTGCATTTGATGGTAATGAATGTCGTGCATCTAGGAATCTGTAGATTGCAGACAATGAATGGATGCCTACTGTTTTCTGGACTGGTCTGAAAAGTCCTGTAGCATCTGAGCATGTGTGAGGGCTGTACAGGTCTTGCCAAAAGTCCAGGTCAGATGATCCTGCACAAAGCTGAACTCCTAGTGGTCTCCACAACAGTGTAAGGGCCAAGGAGAAACTCACTTCCACACAGAAGTTGGGAAGCTACCTTATGAAGGTGATCATAGATACGGGATTATTAATATATCCAGGTTGGCATCTATTATTTTTTTAGCTTTTGACTTTCGCAGCTGTGGGCATCTTGACAACCATCAACTCCCTGTAAGCACAGACAACTCTATAAGAACCTGAGGATAAATTTCCCTGTGCATGTCCCCTTGTGAAACTGCTTAAGCACCGCCTGGTTTACACACAGGTGGAATTTCTAGGTCAAAGTGTGCATGTTTACTTCTTTGACTAAGCACTGCCAGGTGGCTCTTCTGCATAGCTCTACCTGTGGCCAGGATTGTATTATCTAGCTTTCTAACTTTTGCATGTTGAGTAGATACATAGTGGGAGCACACTGTTTTTGTTGGTATTTTTCTTGGTATCTATTCTGATGCTTTTCACTGGGGGATTTTTTCCTGTGAAAATGGGCTTCCTCTACTTGACCTTATTTTCTTCTTTTTAAAATTTTTTCAATGTGACTTTTTAATTTTAGTTTTATTAAAGACATTGCCCCTTGCTTGCATAGTCTATATCTAAAGCACTAGTCCTTGCTCCAAGGCCCAGCTTGCTCTCAGCTGCCCCAGGAGGGGAACAGTCTTTGGCGGTAGACAAGAGACGCCCCTGCAGGGGGCACAAGTGCTTTGGCCCTCTGGTGTCTTGCCAGCAGTGCTTCTCATGCTCACAGAGGGTTTCAGACACTGAGTCAATGGTCCAGGTGGTCTTTTGTTCAGTCTGATCTCAAATTGAGCTCCTCTGAGAGGTCATATTGAAGTCCTTGTGTGTACCTGACCCATCATTTTAAACAATATTCCAAGTTCACTTTTTGTGTGTACGTGGGTTCTGGGGATTGAACCCAGGGCCTTGAGCCTGTGAGGCAAGTGACCTACCTGAGCTACACCCTCAGAGACCCCTGTAAAAGTATTTCCCCTTTGCCTCGGGGTCTAAGTTGCCAAGGCTGACCTCAAACGTTCCTCTTGCCTCAGCCTCCCTGGTGGCTGGCATGACAGGCATGCACCTGGGACTGTCACACTCGAGCCTGTGATGGGAACTCATGTGCATCTGTCCAGGGCTGAGCATGGTTAGGCAGAGCTGTGCTCCAGGCTCCCTGCAGGGCTGTGGAGGCTTCTGCTGCCCAGCAGCCCTGGTGCCATGGCCAGGGCTCCTCCCAGCCGAGGGCAGGCAGCTGCCCATTGCTGTAGGCTGACCTTATTTTCTTCTTATGGCACTCGTCCGTTCTCTGGAGTATGTTGTATGGTTTGTCCATTAGGAGTCTAACAGGTCCTCTAGAACCTTCAAACAATTAGTAAAATTCCTGAACAGTAAGTGAGCGCGAGCAGAAATTGGGCTAATATTTTGGGAAGAACAATGTTGGATGATATATTCATGGCTTGAATATATCATCCAACATGAAGTTATATTTTATTACTTACAAAATAATAAAATAATGAAGCAATACCATGGGCTGAGCTAAAATAGATCCTTAGGATCTTAGGCATTCTGTAATAAATCTGTGTCACTTGAAGTATAGAGTTGATCGACTCTGAGTAATGAAACAGAAGTAAAGGTATCAAAGCCAATGATCATCTGTTTCCAATGTTCTGTGATTTGGTTCAAGTGGTAAAGTGGTGATATTTATTAATAATGGATCGAATAGGTTCACAATTGTTTTAGAGTACAATGAGATGCCTTCAAACTTTAGGCTACATGGGCACATTTGAGAACGGTTCCAGCCATTCTCTCATCCTTTGGGTCATTCCCCTCCTATGTCCTGTGAGACATTTTCTATGTGAGGCTTTAAGAAGAAGAAGAGAATATTCTGTAAAGAAAACCTTGTGATCTGTGCAGTATGAAGTTGAATGGATTCATTCAGAAATCAGAAATTCTATTGAAAGATATTTATTGGCATGAGCCAAATAAAACCTATTTTTAGGCATCCTGGTGAAGACAAGGTTTTATCTTTATGTCTCATTTTCTATGTTTTGTTGTTGTTGTTGTTGTTAGAATGAAATTCATATGTTGCCAGACCATTCTATCAGATGTGTAACTAGATGCCATTTAAATTACCCACTTTTACATGGTAGACAGTTTTTAATGAACACTGCCTGTCTGCACCTTTTTTAAAAACAGGACTGGGATCAGAAGCCCAAATACCAATGGTTAGCTGGAGCATATTTTTCATTTGGCCTATCTGTCAGTATTCCCTGAGGTCATCTGTGCAATCAGCTTCGTTACTCCTGCTCCCTCACTGGATTTCATAGAAACCATATGCTATGTATGAATCAGGGACACCAATCCCACAACATAGCATTCTTGGAATATCCAAAGTCCCACTTTTCACTTCGCCATGCCTGAGATCAGCAGTAATATTTATCAGCAAATGTGAGATTTTCAAAGATCCAATTCTATGTGCTCCTTTCTCATAGAGCCTTAGGCAGGGATATAGCATACATAAATATTAAGTAAAGTCCATAGTTTTTAAAATGTCATCCATTGAATAGTTGACACATGTCTGAGATACTTTTTATTTTGGAGGAGGTATTATTTAATAGGGAATTCCAACAGCTACCTAATAGTGAAATGAGAAGTCTTGCATCCATTTTATTTTGTTTCTGATGATTTTTATGAGTAAGGGTAAGATACTTCCTTGTTCTGATGCAGATGTTGCCACTTTTGTGAATGGATGCGGGGTGTCACCTACTACTTGCATATCTGCATATTGGGCTTGACACTGCTATCGTACTTGGTAGTTGGCAAAAAGTCAATACTGAAGTTAAGCTCTTGTGTTCTAGCAGCAGAGCTGAAGATCCTTGATGTGCCACCTTCTGCAATCCATGCTGCTCTCTTCATGTTCCTTATTGACTTCCTGGTGATGAGCATCATGGTCTCCTGGTCTTGAGAATGGCCAAGCATTGCTCTGTGAATGTGGAAGATGGGCATGTGGAAGGCTCCAGGGAGGAGGGATCATTGAACATGTACTCGAATCCATGTGCCTGTTGAATGACCTGTTTTTTTATTTTTGGGTTTTAAGGGAGACACTGCCCTAAAACACTTCTGTGCAGCTGGGGATGCAGGCTTCTGCTTCACCTTGCAGGAAGCATTAACGAATCCTTTCCAGAAGACATGAGAAGAGAGAAGTGAGCCTCTGGTATCATGCAGGTTCCTTGCATTGCCCATGGGCTAGAAGAGAGAAGAGTTGCTTCATGAGATTTGATCCCCTTTTTCCTGAAAAGTTCCACACAGAGGTGAGTCCCCAGCATGTTTAGAAATCATTTCAGACACCTTTCTGGACGGAATTGAATCAGAGCCCCTGATGATGTGGAAGAGCTAAAGATGGGTTTGCTATGAATTTTCTATTTCATTCATCAGGGCCTGAGTCAAGTCAGTCATTGTGCTGTCAACACATGAGCTGCTGGTCAAATGTGAGGAAGTGGTCTTGCTTTATGAAAACACCACCCTGATTCAGTGAGCCAGAGGCAGCCTGCAGTCCCTGTTTTCCTGTAAAGGTAGATTGCTGTGGATGGCCTCTGGCCTCGTCATGCAGCCCTGCTCAGAGTAGGGGATTGAGGGACCAGGCAGATCCCTAGTTCCTTTTGACCTTTATTGCCATTGGGCCACCCCAGGGTCCTTGGACTCTACCTGGTCTTCTGGCCTGGGTCAGGGGATGTGAGGTTTGGAATCCCCCTCTGTGGCAGGATCCCAGCCCCCCAGCCACTTGAGGTCAGCACATCCTTCCCTAATTGTGTTAGAGTTGGAGACTTCTCCCACCCATCCTCATCCATGCTCATCCCACATTTTGTAGCTTGGCACCTGAGGACCTTTATTCATTGACTTAGTTGTTAGTGATGATGGTTACTAAGACTAAGTGACTCTTTCAAGTCACATCACTTGCATGGTAGGGCTAGAGCATGGATCTTCCTAATTGATTTCATGGGACTCTCTCATGGAAACTGTGACTGCTTCCTAAACACACACTCTACATTTGGAGTGTCAAAATTCTTGCCACTGCCTCCTTGGCAAGTGTATCTTGTCTTCTACGTGGGAATTTCACAAATATTTTCCTTTGGTTTGTGGAGGTCATGCAGAAGGGATTTCATTTGAAATAGCCCAAACAAGAAATACCAGTTGTCTTTTTCGCACATGGATGTGTGTAGTGAACACCCCTTTCTGTGTGCTTGCATGAGTTACTCCTTTGAATTTGTTGAAGAATGGTTGGCTGGGGAGCAAGTTAACGAGAGATGGATATCAATGGTTGTCAAGTATTCTGACGTGAAGAATGTATTGAGGATGTGAAGGCTTTTCTAGCCAGTTCCTATGGCTCAGTCAGGGATCAGTCAGAGGATTCTGTCTGGTAGACTCTTTGGCACAGATGTCAAAGTGGCCTGGTCTTACCCTGTCCAGGACTGAATGCTGAGCTTGAGTGGGAGCTTCTTGTCATTTCAAGCATTTCCATGAGTCTGTCCTCTGTTCTCTTGTATCCAAGTGGTTTCTAATAGGAAAGCAGAACAAAAATTGAAAGTATGGTGATTGATTATTTTTACCAATGTTATTTCAATCCACTTTGTTTAATACGAAATTACCTTTATGCTAGTAAGATTTCATATGTGAGGAAATAATGAAAATATTGGGGTTAGGGGATGAGAATATGCAAATCAAACATTTTTGAGCACCAAGACCCGTTTTTTGTTTTTGTTTTTGTTTTTTTTTAACTTAAATAATATTAAGTGCCAGAGGACCACCGCTGCCATTCAGCCTCAACAACCTCCAGGTCCAGCCTCCAGGTGGCCCATTTCACCAGGGTGTGTGGGACCACACTGTCCTGGGATGAGAGAACAGTACCCACGGATGTTGACATCTCACAGAGTAGATATTGCCAGTGACAGTAGGGAGCTATTGGCACATGAGGAAGGGAAGAGCTCTCAGGATGGCAAGAGGGGGCCGCTTCGAGACTCATTGGGTATGGCACGAGGCTGCTGGGTGTGGTGTTGGCCTGGGCCCACTGAGTGGGGCAGATCCGTGGTCTGTGTTTCTGTACCCTCCTCTGTAGCCTGTGTTGGCAGCAGATCAGGGAATTGCGATCAGAAGTGCTCCCAGTAACACAGGCACCAGCCCCCAGAGTGTGTGCCTATCCGTTTCCCCACCTGGCCTGACTTAGTGCCTGTCTTGCCTCAGGGCTGAGACCCTACAATCTCTGATGAGGGTGTCTGTGGTCCAGATCCAACCTGCATGGCCAACATGCTCAGACCTTCAGCTGGGTCCTAGGCTGCTGCAACCAAACTCTGTTAACTGGGTGGCCGACAACAGAGGAAGTGTCTTCCGTTGAGCTCCAGAGGCTCAACACAGTAGGTGTTGGGCTGTCCCAGTGCCATAACCCCTCCCAGGTTTCAAGGGGACTGTCTCCCCAACTCTCCCAGCCCTTGCCCACTCTCCTATTGCTGCCCACGATCTGTGGTTCCCATATGGGCATCCCGCCCTGGCTCCAACCTCACATATCCGGTCTCCCTGGTATCTGGGTCCAGACTCTCCTCTTCCTACAAGAATATCAGATATTGGATTTGGTCCCAGTTGATGCTGTGTTCCATCATGTGAGCTCTTAGCTTCATCACTGTGCAAAGACTCTTTTCCCACACAAGTTCGCACGGCTTTTGGCTGGCTAAGAATTTTCAGGCGACACTTTTCTAATGAGTACACTTTCCTTCCTTCCGATCTCCCACCAGTGAGCATTCCTCGCACCCTTGTCCTAGTTCCTTTATGGCAGTTTCCCTCCTTATGGCTGAGAGGACCTAGTGACCCCTGAATTCACACGTTCTCCTTAATCACCAACACACTGCAGAATTCTCCAGGGGGCCATATATGCTCCTGGAAGTTGGTGTTGGAAATAGTTCTCCATCCATTAATCACTCCCTCACTCACTAATGTCCTTGTGTCCTTGAGAAAGGCTCTCCCTTTCCTGGTTTTCCTGAATAGAAATCCTCTTGCCTCTTGGGTGAATAGGGTTATGGGTTGTGCAGAGGGTGTTGGTCCACTGAGCATCTTAGAGACTGTCCTTTATGGAGCCTAATGATCCTCACTGGGGAATGAGGCCAGGGTCCTAACTGTGGTTAGTTAGAGAGGGAAAGAAGGACAAGGGAAACTCAGATGTCCCTTCATGGCCCCTGGAGTTAGAGGACTTACCCCTTTGCACCTGGGATCAGGAGACCTCATTTCCTCGAGGACACGCACACTCAGACGTTAATCTTGAGTATGGGTTCCTTTCTGGGGTCCAGGGCTGTTGTTAGCCACCAGGAATGACAGTGCTCTCCATGCTGAGTGGAGCCATTTTTGCCAGGAAAGAGAGCCCATGGTCACGCCTTGTGCAAAGCATCCCACGCCAGGGGCTCCCATGCCTACATTCCTGTCCTGAAAGGAAGCCACTCAGAGGCAAGGTGGGTCCAACCACCTCCCATGTGTTCACTCATCACTGTGTTCCAGCAGTCACCCCAGTGAACAGTCCTGATGGGATTGGATGTGGCTCAGAATGTCACCCTCATGAGCTCTACCCTGCCACAGCTGCAGTTCTGCAGTGGGAGAAACTCAAAACCTCAAAACACATGCACATGAAAGAAAAGAGCAATAGCCAGAGCCCAAACAGGCCAGGTGTGGCAAAGACAGCTGGAGTGCCTAGGTTGGGACTCAGAATTATGTCAGTGGGGTGGCATTGCTGCTGGCACCAGCATGATAACCGAGAGCCAGCCCTGCTCATTTTGGGGAGCAGTGTGTTGGGGAAGGCAGCAGAAATTGAGAGGCAGGATTGAGTTTGGCCCTAGGAGGAGGTTGGGTAAGAGGCCAGTGTGGGTTGGAGAGCCTGGGCAGATAGACAGAGGCCAGGGCACACCCCAAAGCCTGGAGACTGCACTTGATGTCCAGGGTTGTGAAACACCACTTCCCCTCTTACTCACAACTGAGAGCAAGGGGCATTGATGAGTTCAGTTTGTGTGCGGCTGCATCCAAGGTGGCTCGGCTAGGAACCTCTGTTTCCTTGACTCAGGAGGCTGGGAGTCCAGGCTCCACTGAGGCTCGGCTGGGAGGATCGGAGTCTGAGTTTATGCCTGTGTTCCCTGTAGGATCCATGTTGGCTGAGCCTCAGTGTTTTTGTAATGAGAGGATGGGTGACCGTCATGTCTTTATCACAGGACACACTTGCTAAATGGATTTGTTTGCTCTGAGGAGGAAAGAGAGAGGGGGGAGTGGTGCTGGAGACAGGGATGCAGACAGGGGTCATGGACTTGGCATAACTCAGTCTTGGAGGTGATATCCCATCACCTGTACCCACTTCAATTCCCATGAATCCAGAGGCTGAGCCCCCTTGAGGTGAGGGGTGAACCGGTTCTGGGCAGCAGGATGCTGTGGTACCTCGGAGTCTCTGTGAGACCCCAACACTAGACACACTTGGCCCTTTTGAAATCTTAGGAGAAGCCTTGGGAAGTTGTATGGCAGAGGGGAGCAGCCTCTGCATCTCAGTCCCCTCCAACTTGCCATGGTGTAGAGAGGGAACTGCAGCCACGATGGGACGGACATTGGCCATGTCCCTGTGTGGGACACAGGCCTGATTGAGTTAGGGTGCATTCTTTGTCTCTCCCTTTCTTGTGATTATCCCATCTCTACATTTGTGCTTTAGCCACCTGTGAGTCCCATCTCCGGTTTCAGAGAGAACAGAGGGTGTTATGGGCCAATAGACACAATAAACCCTAGAGATTAGATGCTACCCTACTTTCCAGAAAAGACTGGGCACACCATGAGTTGCACAATGATGGGACCAGGGTCCAAAAGCTGCTGAGAGGGAAGGACTGGTTGTGAATGCATTTTTGAAGGCTCCAAGCTGGAACTCTAGTGGCACCAAGCAGGGCAGATGCTGGTGGGGATGTTTGGGTAGTTGTTGGTGAACACCTGCGCACCTGAGATGGGTAGGCATGGAGGAGAAATCGGCAGCCCATAGGGCTGTTGAAAGTGGTCTTATGTGAAAAGAGGCTCAGGTATGGGCACAGGAAATGACATCATTGCCTTGACAATGGATCAAACAGAACATGGAACCCTGGTATCCAGGCACCCACTTCACTGACCAAGCCATCCGAGCTCACTTGGTTGGAGCCACTGGAGGGAGAAGGATGTTCTCCTGTGGTTGCAGACAATGCCGAGCCTCAGGCTCCCAGGAATCTCAGGGGGGCCAACTAGCCCTTTTGTGGATACACTGGGTGAGGCTTCATCTTAGACGCCAGAGCCTCTGGCGATTGTCGCAGAGGAGCTCAAGAGTAACAGTGAGTAGCACAGGGCAGGTGAGCCCAGCAGGCCCTCTAGTCTGATCCCTGATGAATGGCCCAGGACTCCTATTCTGACTCTGTGTGTGTGTGTGTGTGTGTGTGTGTGTGTGTGTGTGTGTGTGTGTGTTTGTACTGATGGGAACTGTCCCATTGTGCTTTGACTCGAGTGTATTGGCACAAGTCATTTTTCTGTTTGTCACCATTTCCATTTTGAACCCACCATTCTTGGTCCCAACCCAGGGTGAAAATGATCAGAACACGGAGGAGCCCTTCAGGGTTCAGAGCCTTGAACCTTACAGGCAGGACCAGCTTAGGAATGAGCTCCTGCCTGTCATTTGTGGGAGGAACCTACATTTCAGCAGCAACATGGGGTTAATCTCCTGGGATTTCATCCCCACCCAGCAGGTGCTGGATCTCTTGTTCCCAAAACAGCCACCTTCTTCAGTCTTTACTCCTGGTGCCACTCCACATCCTCCAAGGGGACAAGAACCTCAGGTTCTGGATGGATGTTGTAGAATGCCCACAGAGCCAACTGCCAGGCTGGGTGGGGTGCAGTTGCTGGGCTTTGCTGATGTTGTCATCCCCCACAGTTCTTGGAACCTTCTGTGGCAGTGGCATCCAGGACCCCAGCAGCTGTGATTAGCAGCTCCTCACTGCTTCACTCCAGCGAGCAGGTGGAAGACAGCCGAGTTGTTCACGTCCTCCTAGAGGGACAGAGCCTGAGGGAGACAAAGCGCATCCCGGTAAGCCCGACAGCAGGGCTGCCTCCTGGGTGTCCACACAGTGGAAGGCAGGAGACACAGCCAACCCCAGGGCTATGGTGGGAAATAAAGAAGAGAGAGGTCCGTCTTAAGGGCTTGACCTGAGGAGGGAGAGCATCAGCATGCCCAGCTTCAGTGGTGAGTGGGCCTGTGTATTGTGGGTTTTGCAGGCCAGAAGTGCAGACGGAAGTGCTGTGGACAGATGAAGGCAGAGATATGTCCAGGGTGCAGGCTGCAGTGCCTAGAACTTGGTATTCTCAATGAGTGAAGTTGGAGCAGAGGAGGCGGCAGTGACTTGTCACATGTGTAGGAGGGGATGTGTTCCTGGTGGCAGGGAAGAGAACCTCCTTAGCATGACTAGGTGTAGGAATTTGGGGTCGGGATCACCTGGGGGGTCATGCCAAAGCTTCGGAATGTTAGGCTTTGCATGTAGGTAAATACGGAGCTAAAGGGGTTCTTGGCAGAATTTCTATGGATGTGCAGTAGACACGCTAATGCTGCAGGTGTCCAGCTGCAGAGGAGACATGTTCAGTGACTGCCAGTGCTGAGTCAAGTACATCATTACAACCAGACCCACACCGAGCTTCCAGAGGCCAGGGCCTCTCAAAGCTATCATGAAGCACTCAAGTGCACACTCTTGTATCTGAGTCTGTTTTGTGTCGTGGCAGTCAGGACCCAAATTTTCAGTGCATCTGCCTCTTCCACCCACAAAGGCAGCCTGCATCCCAGATCACACTTGGTGCGCAGATCCCTGGCCCATTGCTCTCATCTCAGTGAGATGAGAGTGTGTCTGTGCATAGGCAGTTTGGTCCTTTGACATGAGTGGAATGTGGCTCCCCAGGGGGAGGGGAGATGGCAGGTACAGGCAGATATTTGTACCAGGATTGTTCTAGTAGCACATTGCAAGAACCCAGGTGGTATATTGAGGACACACTCAGGTAGCAGGATAACAAGATTGTGCCCTTGTATATGTAGCTGAGATTTCTCCTGAATGTTTGACCACAGTCTTCTGGGTAGCTCTTCTAAAAGCCATTCTCTGATGACATTTGTCCCACCCTGATCCAGGTGACCTTTCAGGAGACGGTGACAAGCCTCATCCGCAGGGCCTTGGACCAAAATTTGTTGCAGCATGAGGATGTGGACAACTTTGAGCTGCTGTATATGATGTCTGAGGATGAGAGTAAGTAGGACAATCAGACAGTGGGGAGACATGATCCACAGTGGGCTCAGGATAACTGACAGCCAAGAGAAAGTGGGCCTTGGCCCCAAAATACCAAAGTGTGATGGGCCTGGCGGAGACTCTCAGGGGTTGTGGGTGTTTTGTGGTATAATCCTTGAGTGCCACCTAACAATTCTCTCCACTTCGCTCTGCAGAAATCAAGGTCTCTGACCACTCACTCGTGTGTCTGTCCATGAATCTGGGAATACAATCTTTCATGGTGAGGAAACGCCCCCAGGTCAAGGGAAAGGAGGTAAACACCTACCTTATTCAAGCTGTGCATGTGCTGCCATTCCACTCCGACCTGAGGAAATAAGAAGCCTCAGCACCTGGACATATTTGCTGGAAGCCCATAGAGCCAACTGACAGTCTGGGGTGGCTTTCTGTTTCTGGGTTTGCTGATGTTCCATCCCCCACAGTTCTCAGAATCAACCTGCAAGTCCTCCAGGCCGCTTTCCCACAAGCAGGTGGGAGACACCTGCTTAATTCGTGTCCACTTAGAAACACAAAGTCCAGAGATGGCCAAGAGTTTTCTGGTAAGCCTGGGAGCAGGGGTGTCCCGTGGTGCTTACACCTGGGTGGGGAGCAGACACTGGTCCAATACCATGGACTACTCATGCCCTCTTGAATTTGGAGCTTCTGGATGATCAGGAGGATAGATGGGAATCAAGAAGGGAGAGGTCAGTGTGAAGGGCTGGAGCTGAGATGAGCGAGTGCAGCAGCTTGTCCACTGCCATGTCTGAGGGAGTCTGTGTGTCAGGTGGCAGCATGCAGTCCAGAAGGGCAGGGACAGGTATGGGTGACAGATGAGAATAGGACAGGAACTAGGTTGCAGGTTCCCTTGTATGGGATGCTGACGTCTATGGAGGAGGACAGCAGTGTGAGGTTCTCCATGTTCCTTGAACAAGGAGCTGAGAGAGTCTCTCTGCAGAGTCGATATGGATGTGGAGCAAGCACACTAAATGTCCAGGTAACCCAATGACCACACTTGCCGGATGAGGTGCCCTCCTACATCCCAGCCAGCACTGAGCCTCTGGAGGCCAGGAGCTCTCGTGGCTATCTTTCAGCTCTCCTGTGTGTGGTCATGTTCCTGGGTCTGTTTTTGGCCCTGGCAATCCAGACCAAAGCCTCTAGGTTTTGTGCCTACGCCATTCCCAATGCCGCCTGCATCCTCGGGCAGACCTGGGATCTTGGAGGCTATTGTCCCATTCCTCCCAACTTGTGGGATGAGATTGCATCTGTATGCAGGTAGTGGGGTCCTTTCACTCCGAGAGGAGTGCAGCTCCACAAAGAGCAATGGCAGGCCCAGGAAGTCCTATGTACAAGGATTGGGCTAGTAGCCTGTGGGAAGAGCCCACACGATGAGCAGGAGGTCAGCCTCGGGTAGTAGGGTCATGGATGTTGCCCTTGTATTTAGAGTGGAGGTGCCTCCAGAATGCCCCTGCCCACTGTCCTTGAGTAGTCACTTCAAGGCCCACTTCCTGAAGGCCTGTCTCCCATGCTGCTCCAGGTGACCTGCCACGATAGGGCTCCTGTCGTCATCCGCAGCGCCCTCGACCTACACTTCCTTACTGAGGAGAATCCAGAGGATTATGAGCTGGGCCAAATCATCTCTCGCCGTCAGAGTAAGTGAGACAATCAGATAGCAGAGAGCAAGGGTCAGGATGTGGACTCAGGTCAACTCTTAGCAACAAAGACTAGTCTATGACCCCCAAGAACACTCCAACAGGTGTGTTGGGTTCGTGCACAAAGCCAACTGCACTTCTGCTGGTGGAAGGTCTTGAGGTCCAATGGTATACCCCGGTGGATATTGCGGCTCCCCACCAGGTGCCCTCCCCTGGACATGAACAGGCATCCAAAGCTGACATCTTTGAGGAGTGAGGAGGAAAGCCTCTCTCCAGGAGCAGTATGTTTTCATGGTCTGGGATAGGAGTGGTTTCAAAGGAACATGGGAATGCATGGGCTAAAGAGGGAACTGGCATTTTGTGGACTGAAGCAGTATTATTGAAAGCCTTCTGTGTGACCAAAAAACCACTGCCTGGGCAGAGCACTGCCAGGATTCTAGCAAGCAGTAACAGGATGAAATTGGGAAGAAAACACAGCCTGGGAGACAGACTGAATCATCTGTTTTTGCATAAATTCCATGGTCTTACGCACCTGAGTCCACTAGGCAAGGAGTGATCACAATAGCCAGGTTGTGATCCCTAACTAAAGTCAGATGAGGGCTTCCTGAGCACGTAGCCACAGAGCTCATCTGATAATAATGCCAGCGCTTTTTCGTTGGTTGGTTGGTTGGTTTTTGTGAGCCAAACACCACAGCAGCCATTATCCCAGCCTATGTACCCTGAAGACCACCATCCCTATGAGTTCTAGGATCACTTGTCTCCTATCTTAACCTACTGTTAGGTTAGTAGAGTCTATGGAAGAGGAAGTCTGTCTGGGGCCTTGGTAGCCTAAGAAATTCATAGCAGAGATCTCCACATCCAACCCAGAAGGGATGGAGAACAGGCTCTAGGTTAGAGGAGGGCGACAGGAAACACATGTTCAGAGGAAGGAGAAGTGGCTGTTGTATTCCCCCACTCGGGGTCATGGCACCACTGGGCCATACACCATGTTGGAGGGAAGCAGTCCCTTTGCTGGTCTTTGGAACCATTGTTCTCAGTAGGGCAGTATTTGGAATGTGGCCTCCATTCTCAGAAGCCTGGTTCACATGGAGGCGGGCTCCACCAACGCAGAAGCATGGCTCTAACGTGGTATCCGTGCTGGTCAGCCTGTCCTCACTGTGGCCATACTTGAGGAAAATAACTCAGAGGAGGAATCCTAGGCCTTTTTTCTCTGGGTTTCATAGCTTTCTCTTTGGTTGTGCACTGAGGCTGTCCATAAAGCTCTAGTGTGTGGCAGTGGAGAGCTCCTCAGCCCTTGCCACAAAGGCATAGACTGGGAGAGAGAGAACGAGGCTGGCAGAGAGGGAGAGAGAGAAAGATGGAGAGGGAGGACCTCTCCTTGGAGAAGGAGGATTCAGTGGAGCCAACAGGAACAAGGTACTGTTGCCCAGGGCACAACCCTGTTTTGGTCTTACTCCAACCATGCTCAACCTTTCTTCCAGTCCCTCCCACCCCCCAGTAGTGTATTCATCTTGAATGAGAATTTCTTGTTGACATCAGAGCACTCACCATCCAATGCTTCCCTCCAAACCCACCTATGAAGATGGCTCATGTGGGGACTGAATCTTCGGCACAGGAGCCTTTTGTGGGAGATTTCAGATGCAAACCCTAGTGGTGTGCTTTGGCAGATGCAAGAGGACCTGAGATATTCTGGAGTCCAAAGCCTTCGGTAGGAACAGACATTAGGTCTGTTGAAGTGCTCTGCCTAGTTCTTCCTCAGGGAGGACTGTGGAGGCTGTCTTTGTTGGTATTGGTGCTGAATTGGAGAGCTCTCAGGTGTGTGGCTCTGGCCTTTTCTGGCACAGGCTCTCAGATGTTGGCGTGTCCTAGGGAGCACCTCCTGAGTGCCACCTTCTTTTTGTACACCCCTCTCTCCCCAGAGCTGAGGATTCCAGCAGAGGCCAACGTATTTTATGCCAAGAATCCTCACAAAAAATCCAACTTTGTGCTGAGGAAAAGGAGCCTCTCCCAAAAGAATGATGGGTGGATCGAGCCTCAACCTCCCTCTCGTCCTGCAAAGAAGGCTCCTGCCCTCCTGAGGATGCTTGCAAAACCATTCTGTTGCTGTGTGCCTGGGCGGGGCTGAGGCAGCCCAGGAATATTTACATTGATTACTATTTTCTTCAAAGTTTGAATCTATAGTTTGCCATTGTCCTTGACCTTGTTTAGTAACACAGTTGTTACTCTATCCTGTATTTGTTGTTTCCATTAATATATTATTATTATTTTAAAATATATATGTTTTTGTTACCTGATCTACTGTGATGATTTGAGTATACTAAATGTAGCAGTGATTCCTAAAGGACACATCCAAACCAACAGGAAGGAATGTTTCATTCTATCAGCAAGAACTTTGGTTTTTAGGAGTTTGGCAGATGGCATTATCTGAGTCAGTTTTCCAATGGGGGCAATGAAGTATCAGCTATGATGGTACAAACACAAACAAAGACACACAAACACACACAAGAGCACACACACTCACTGAGAGATAGATAGACAGATGGAGTTGGTCTCTGCTGAAATACTTTGGAGACATGGTTCTGATTTCTCCCCTTTTGGAGTATTTTCAATTGCACAAGGTGTCTTGCAAATGAACCCATGTCTGAGGAAGACATGCATGTGTACTTCACATGCCACTTTTCACATAGCAGGAAGGTCATGTAATATTTTTCATGCAGCTGTCTTTTGACTGTGAACCATCCCATGAGGTCAGCTGTGGAATTTTCAACTTGTAGCATCACAATGGGGATCCACTCTTTGGATTTGGGGATATTTCCGATTTTCTTGATTCAGATTGGAATGATATATATATTAGTTTTTGATGAAAATTCTGCATTTGATGGTAATGAATGTCGTGCATCTAGGAATCTGTAGAGTGCAGACAATGAATGGATGCCTACTGTTGTCTGGACTGGTCTGAAAAGTCCTGTAGCATCTGAGCATGTGTGAGGGCTGTACAGGTCTTGCCAAAAGTCCAGGTCAGATGATCCTGCACAAAGCTGAACTCCTAGTGGTCTCCACAACAGTGTAAGGGCCAAGGAGAAACTCACTTCCACACAGAAGTTGGGAAGCTACCTTATGAAGGTGATCATAGATACGGGATTATTAATATATCCAGGTTGGCATCTATTATTTTTTTAGCTTTTGACTTTCGCAGCTGTGGGCATCTTGACAACCATCAACTCCCTGTAAGCACAGACAACTCTATAAGAACCTGAGGATAAATTTCCCTGTGCATGTCCCCTTGTGAAACTGCTTAAGCACCGCCTGGTTTACACACAGGTGGAATTTCTAGGTCAAAGTGTGCATGTTTACTTCTTTGACTAAGCACTGCCAGGTGGCTCTTCTGCATAGCTCTACCTGTGGCCAGGATTGTATTATCTAGCTTTCTAACTTTTGCATGTTGAGTAGATACATAGTGGGAGCACACTGTTTTTGTTGGTATTTTTCTTGGTATCTATTCTGATGCTTTTCACTGGGGGATTTTTTCCTGTGAAAATGGGCTTCCTCTACTTCACCTTATTTTCTTCTTTTTAAAATTTTTTCAATGTGACTTTTTAATTTTAGTTTTATTAAAGACATTGCCCCTTTGCTTGCATAGTCTATATCTAAAGCACTAGTCCTTGCTCCAAGGCCCAGCTTGCTCTCAGCTGCCCCAGGAGGGGAACAGTCTTTGGCGGTAGACAAGAGACGCCCCTGCAGGGGGCACAAGTGCTTTGGTCCTCTGGTGTCTTGCCAGCAGTGCTTCCCATGCTCACAGAGGGTTTCAGACACTGAGTCAATGGTCCAGGTGGTCTTTTGTTCAGTCTGATCTCAAATTGAGCTCCTCTGAGAGGTCATATTGAAGTCCTTGTGTGTACCTGACCCATCATTTTAAACAATATTCCAAGTTCACTTTTTGTGTGTACGTGGGTTCTGGGGATTGAACCCAGGGCCTTGAGCCTGTGAGGCAAGTGACCTACCTGAGCTACACCCTCAGAGACCCCTGTAAAAGTATTTCCCCTTTGCCTCGGGGTCTAAGTTGCCAAGGCTGACCTCAAACGTTCCTCTTGCCTCAGCCTCCCTGGTGGCTGGCATGACAGGCATGCACCTGGGACTGTCACACTCAAGCCTGTGATGGGAACTCATGTGCATCTGTCCAGGGCTGAGCATGGTTAGGCAGAGCTGTGCTCCAGGCTCCCTGCAGGGCTGTGGAGGCTTCTGCTGCCCAGCAGCCCTGGTGCCATGGCCAGGGCTCCTCCCAGCCGAGGGCAGGCAGCTGCCCATTGCTGTAGGCTGACCTTATTTTCTTCTTATGGCACTCGTCCGTTCTCTGGAGTATGTTGTATGGTTTGTCCATTAGGAGTCTAACAGGTCCTCTAGAACCTTCAAACAATTAGTAAAATTCCTGAACAGTAAGTGAGCGCGCGCAGAAATTGGGCTAATATTTTGGGAAGAACAATGTTGGATGATATATTCATGGCTTGAATATATCATCCAACATGAAGTTATATTTTATTACTTACAAAATAATAAAATAATGAAGCAATACCATGGGCTGAGCTAAAATAGATCCTTAGGATCTTAGGCATTCTGTAATAAATCTGTGTCACTTGAAGTATAGAGTTGATCGACTCTGAGTAATGAAACAGAAGTAAAGGTATCAAAGCCAATGATCATCTGTTTCCAATTTTCTGTGATTTGGTTCAAGTGGTAAAGTGGTGATATTTATTAATAATGGATCGAATAGGTTCATAATTGTTTTAGAGTACAATGAGATGCCTTCAAACTTTAGGCTACATGGGCACATTTGAGAACGGTTCCAGCCATTCTCTCATCCTTTGGGTCATTCCCCTCCTATGTCCTGTGAGACATTTTCTATGTGAGGCTTTAAGAAGAAGAAGAGAATATTCTGTAAAGAAAACCTTGTGATCTGTGCAGTATGAAGTTGAATGGATTCATTCAGAAATCAGAAATTCTATTGAAAGATATTTATTGGCATGAGCCAAATAAAACCTATTTTTAGGCATCCTGGTGAAGACAAGGTTTTATCTTTATGTCTCATTTTCTATGTTTTGTTGTTGTTGTTGTTGTTAGAATGAAATTCATATGTTGCCAGACCATTCTATCAGATGTGTAACTAGATGCCATTTAAATTACCCACTTTTACATGGTAGACAGTTTTTAATGAACACTGCCTGTCTGCACCTTTTTTAAAAACAGGACTGGGATCAGAAGCCCAAATACCAATGGTTAGCTGGAGCATATTTTTCATTTGGCCTATCTGTCAGTATTCCCTGAGGTCATCTGTGCAATCAGCTTCGTTACTCCTGCTCCCTCACTGGATTTCATAGAAACCATATGCTATGTATGAATCAGGGACACCAATCCCACAACATAGCATTCTTGGAATATCCAAAGTCCCACTTTTCACTTCGCCATGCCTGAGATCAGCAGTAATATTTATCAGCAAATGTGAGATTTTCAAAGATCCAATTCTATGTGCTCCTTTCTCATAGAGCCTTAGGCAGGGATATAGCATACATAAATATTAAGTAAAGTCCATAGTTTTTAAAATGTCATCCATTGAATAGTTGACACATGTCTGAGATACTTTTTATTTTGGAGGAGGTATTATTTAATAGGGAATTCCAACAGCTACCTAATAGTGAAATGAGAAGTCTTGCATCCATTTTATTTTGTTTCTGATGATTTTTATGAGTAAGGGTAAGATACTTCCTTGTTCTGATGCAGATGTTGCCCACTTTTGTGAATGGATGCGGGGTGTCACCTACTACTTGCATATCTGCATATTGGGCTTGACACTGCTATCGTACTTGGTAGTTGGCAAAAAGTCAATACTGAAGTTAAGCTCTTGTGTTCTAGCAGCAGAGCTGAAGATCCTTGATGTGCCACCTTCTGCAATCCATGCTGCTCTCTTCATGTTCCTTATTGACTTCCTGGTGATGAGCATCATGGTCTCCTGGTCTTGAGAATGGCCAAGCATTGCTCTGTGAATGTGGAAGATGGGCATGTGGAAGGCTCCAGGGAGGAGGGATCATTGAACATGTACTCGAATCCATGTGCCTGTTGAATGACCTGTTTTTTTATTTTTGGGTTTTAAGGGAGACACTGCCCTAAAACACTTCTGTGCAGCTGGGGATGCAGGCTTCTGCTTCACCTTGCAGGAAGCATTAACGAATCCTTTCCAGAAGACACGAGAAGAGAGAAGTGAGCCTCTGGTATCATGCAGGTTCCTTGCATTGCCCATGGGCTAGAAGAGAGAAGAGTTGCTTCATGAGATTTGATCCCCTTTTTCCTGAAAAGTTCCACACAGAGGTGAGTCCCCAGCATGTTTAGAAATCATTTCAGACACCTTTCTGGACGGAATTGAATCAGAGCCCCTGATGATGTGGAAGAGTTAAAGATGGGTTTGCTATGAATTTTCTATTTCATTCATCAGGGCCTGAGTCAAGTCAGTCATTGTGCTGTCAACACATGAGCTGCTGGTCAAATGTGAGGAAGTGGTCTTGCTTTATGAAAACACCACCCTGATTCAGTGAGCCAGAGGCAGCCTGCAGTCCCTGTTTTCCTGTAAAGGCAGATTGCTGTGGATGGCCTCTGGCCTCGTCATGCAGCCCTGCTCAGAGTAGGGGATTGAGGGACCAGGCAGATCCCTAGTTCCTTTTGACCTTTATTGCCATTGGGCCACCCCAGGGTCCTTGGACTCTACCTGGTCTTCTGGCCTGGGTCAGGGGATGTGAGGTTTGGAATCCCCCTCTGTGGCAGGATCCCAGCCCCCCAGCCACTTGAGGTCAGCACATCCTTCCCTAATTGTGTTAGAGTTGGAGACTTCTCCCACCCATCCTCATCCATGCTCATCCCACATTTTGTAGCTTGGCACCTGAGGACCTTTATTCATTGACTTAGTTGTTAGTGATGATGGTTACTAAGACTAAGTGACTCTTTCAAGTCACATCACTTGCATGGTAGGGCTAGAGCATGGATCTTCCTAATTGATTTCATGGGACTCTCTCATGGAAACTGTGACTGCTTCCTAAACACACACTCTACATTTGGAGTGTCAAAATTCTTGCCACTGCCTCCTTGGCAAGTGTATCTTGTCTTCTACGTGGGAATTTCACAAATGTTTTCCTTTGGTTTGTGGAGGTCATGCAGAAGGGATTTCATTTGAAATAGCCCAAACAAGAAATACCAGTTGTCTTTTTCGCACATGGATGTGTGTAGTGAACACCCCTTTCTGTGTGCTTGCATGAGTTACTCCTTTGAATTTGTTGAAGAATGGTTGGCTGGGGAGCAAGTTAACGAGAGATGGATATCAATGGTTGTCAAGTATTCTGACGTGAAGAATGTATTGAGGATGTGAAGGCTTTTCTAGCCAGTTCCTATGGCTCAGTCAGGGATCAGTCAGAGGATTCTGTCTGGTAGACTCTTTGGCACAGATGTCAAAGTGGCCTGGTCTTACCCTGTCCAGGACTGAATGCTGAGCTTGAGTGGGAGCTTCTTGTCATTTCAAGCATTTCCATGAGTCTGTCCTCTGTTCTCTTGTATCCAAGTGGTTTCTAATAGGAAAGCAGAACAAAAATTGAAAGTATGGTGATTGATTATTTTTACCAATGTTATTTCAATCCACTTTGTTTAATACGAAATTACCTTTATGCTAGTAAGATTTCATATGTGAGGAAATAATGAAAATATTGGGGTTAGGGGATGAGAATATGCAAATCAAACATTTTTGAGCACCAAGACCCGTTTTTTGTTTTTGTTTTTGTTTTTTTTTTAACTTAAATAATATTAAGTGCCAGAGGACCACCGCTGCCATTCAGCCTCAACAACCTCCAGGTCCAGCCTCCAGGTGGCCCATTTCACCAGGGTGTGTGGGACCACACTGTCCTGGGATGAGAGAACAGTACCCACGGATGTTGACATCTCACAGAGTAGATATTGCCAGTGACAGTAGGGAGCTATTGGCACATGAGGAAGGGAAGAGCTCTCAGGATGGGAAGAGGGGGCCGCTTCGAGACTCATTGGGTATGGCACGAGGCTGCTGGGTGTGGTGTTGGCCTGGGCCCACTGAGTGGGGCAGATCCGTGGTCTGTGTTTCTGTACCCTCCTCTGTTGCCTGTGTTGGCAGCAGATCAGGGAATTGCGATCAGAAGTGCTCCCAGTAACACAGGCACCAGCCCCCAGAGTGTGTGCCTATCCGTTTCCCCACCTGGCCTGACTTAGTGCCTGTCTTGCCTCAGGGCTGAGACCCTACAATCTCTGATGAGGGTGTCTGTGGTCCAGATCCAACCTGCATGGCCAACATGCTCAGACCTTCAGCTGGGTCCTAGGCTGCTGCAACCAAACTCTGTTAACTGGGTGGCCGACAACAGAGGAAGTGTCTTCCGTTGAGCTCCAGAGGCTCAACACAGTAGGTGTTGGGCTGTCCCAGTGCCATAACCCCTCCCAGGTTTCAAGGGGACTGTCTCCCCAACTCTCCCAGCCCTTGCCCACTCTCCTATTGCTGCCCACGATCTGTGGTTCCCATATGGGCATCCCGCCCTGGCTCCAACCTCACATATCCGGTATCCCCCAGTCTCCCTGGTATCTGGGTCCAGACTCTCCTCTTCCTACAAGAATATCAGATATTGGATTTGGTCCCAGTTGATGCTGTGTTCCATCATGTGAGCTCTTAGCTTCATCACTGTGAAAAGACTCTTTTCCCACACAAGTTCGCACGACTTTTGGCTGGCTAAGAATTTTCAGGCGACACTTTTCTAATGAGTACACTTTCCTTCCTTCCGATCTCCCACCAGTGAGCATTCCTCGCACCCTTGTCCTAGTTCCTTTATGGCAGTTTCCCTCCTTATGGCTGAGAGGACCTAGTGACCCCTGAATTCACACGTTCTCCTTAATCACCAACACACTGCAGAATTCTCCAGGGGGCCATATATGCTCCTGGAAGTTGGTGTTGGAAATAGTTCTCCATCCATTAATCACTCCCTCACTCACTAATGTCCTTGTGTCCTTGAGAAAGGCTCTCCCTTTCCTGGTTTTCCTGAATAGAAATCCTCTTGCCTCTTGGGTGAATAGGGTTATGGGTTGTGCAGAGGGTGTTGGTCCACTGAGCATCTTAGAGACTGTCCTTTATGGAGCCTAATGATCCTCACTGGGGAATGAGGCCAGGGTCCTAACTGTGGTTAGTTAGAGAGGGAAAGAAGGACAAGGGAAACTCAGATGTCCCTTCATGGCCCCTGGAGTTAGAGGACTTACCCCTTTGCACCTGGGATCAGGAGACCTCATTTCCTCGAGGACACGCACACTCAGACGTTAATCTTGAGTGTGGGTTCCTTTCTGGGGTCCAGGGCTGTTGTTAGCCACCAGGAATGACAGTGCTCTCCATGCTGAGTGGAGCCATTTTTGCCAGGAAAGAGAGCCCATGGTCACGCCTTGTGCAAAGCATCCCACGCCAGGGGCTCCCATGCCTACATTCCTGTCCTGAAAGGAAGCCACTCAGAGGCAAGGTGGGTCCAACCACCTCCCATGTGTTCACTCATCACTGTGTTCCAGCAGTCACCCCAGTGAACAGTCCTGATGGGATTGGATGTGGCTCAGAATGTCACCCTCATGAGCTCTACCCTGCCACAGCTGCAGTTCTGCAGTGCGAGAAACTCAAAACCTCAAAACACATGCACATGAAAGAAAAGAGCAAGAGCCAGAGCCCAAACAGGCCAGGTGTGGCAAAGACAGCTGGAGTGCCTAGGTTGGGACTCAGAATTATGTCAGTGGGGTGGCATTGCTGCTGGCACCAGCATGATAACCGAGAGCCAGCCCTGCTCATTTTGGGGAGCAGTGTGTTGGGGAAGGCAGCAGAAATTGAGAGGCAGGATTGAGTTTGGCCCTAGGAGGAGGTTGGGTAAGAGGCCAGTGTGGGTTGGAGAGCCTGGGCAGATAGACAGAGGCCAGGGCACACCCCAACGCCTGGAGACTGCACTTGATGTCCAGGGTTGTGAAACACCACTTCCCCTCTTACTCACAACTGAGAGCAAGGGGCATTGATGAGTTCAGTTTGTGTGCGGCTGCATCCAAGGTGGCTCGGCTAGGAACCTCTGTTTCCTTGACTCAGGAGGCTGGGAGTCCAGGCTCCACTGAGGCTCGGCTGGGAGGATCGGAGTCTGAGTTTATGCCTGTGTTCCCTGTAGGATCCATGTTGGCTGAGCCTCAGTGTTTTTGTAATGAGAGGATGGGTGACCGTCATGTCTTTATCACAGGACACACTTGCTAAATGGATTTGTTTGCTCTGAGGTGGAAAGAGAGAGGGGGGAGTGGTGCTGGAGACAGGGATGCAGACAGGGGTCATGGACTTGGCATAACTCAGTCTAGGAGGTGATATCCCATCACCTGTACCCACTTCAATTCCCATGAATCCAGAGGCTGAGCCCCCTTGAGGTGAGGGGTGAACCGGTTCTGGGCAGCAGGATGCTGTGGTACCTCGGAGTCTCTGTGAGACCCCAACACTAGACACACTTGGCCCTTTTGAAATCTTAGGAGAAGCCTTGGGAAGTTGTATGGCAGAGGGGAGCAGCCTCTGCATCTCAGTCCCCTCCAACTTGCCATGGTGTAGAGAGGGAACTGCAGCCACGATGGGACGGACATTGGCCATGTCCCTGTGTGGGACACAGGCCTGATTGAGTTAGGCTGCATTCTTTGTCTCTCCCTTTCTTGTGATTATCCCATCTCTACATTTGTGCTTTAGCCACCTGTGAGTCCCATCTCTGGTTTCAGAGAGAACAGAGGGTGTTATGGGCCAATAGACACAATAAACCCTAGAGATTAGATGCTACCCTACTTTCCAGAAAAGACTGGGCACACCATGAGTTGCACAATGATGGGACCAGGGTCCAAAAGCTGCTGAGAGGGAAGGACTGGTTGTGAATGCATTTTTGAAGGCTCCAAGCTGGAACTCTAGTGGCACCAAGCAGGGCAGATGCTGGTGGGGATGTTTGGGTAGTTGTTGGTGAACACCTGCGCACCTGAGATGGGTAGGCATGGAGGAGAAATCGGCAGCCCATAGGGCTGTTGAAAGTGGTCTTATGTGAAAAGAGGCTCAGGTATGGGCACAGGAAATGACATCATTGCCTTGACAATGGATCAAACAGAACATGGAACCCTGGTATCCAGGCACCCACTTCACTGACCAAGCCATCCGAGCTCACTTGGTTGGAGCCACTGGAGGGAGAAGGATGTTCTCCTGTGGTTGCAGACAATGCCGAGCCTCAGGCTCCCAGGAATCTCAGGGGGGCCAACTAGCCCTTTTGTGGATACACTGGGTGAGGCTTCATCTTAGACGCCAGAGCCTCTGGCGATTGTCGCAGAGGAGCTCAAGAGTAACAGTGAGTAGCACAGGGCAGGTGAGCCCAGCAGGCCCTCTAGTCTGATCCCTGATGAATGGCCCAGGACTCCTATTCTGACTCTGTGTGTGTGTGTGTGTGTGTGTGTGTGTGTGTGTGTGTGTGTGTTTGTACTGATGGGAACTGTCCCATTGTGCTTTGACTCGAGTGTATTGGCACAAGTCATTTTTCTGTTTGTCACCATTTCCATTTTGAACCCACCATTCTTGGTCCCAACCCAGGGTGAAAATGATCAGAACACGGAGGAGCCCTTCAGGGTTCAGAGCCTTGAACCTTACAGGCAGGACCAGCTTAGGAATGAGCTCCTGCCTGTCATTTGTGGGAGGAACCTACATTTCAGCAGCAACATGGGGTTAATCTCCTGGGATTTCATCCCCACCCAGCAGGTGCTGGATCTCTTGTTCCCAAAACAGCCACCTTCTTCAGTCTTTACTCCTGGTGCCACTCCACATCCTCCAAGGGGACAAGAACCTCAGGTTCTGGATGGATGTTGTAGAATGCCCACAGAGCCAACTGCCAGGCTGGGTGGGGTGCAGTTGCTGGGCTTTGCTGATGTTGTCATCCCCCACAGTTCTTGGAACCTTCTGTGGCAGTGGCATCCAGGACCCCAGCAGCTGTGATTAGCAGCTCCTCACTGCTTCACTCCAGCGAGCAGGTGGAAGACAGCCGCGTTGTTCACGTCCTCCTAGAGGGACAGAGCCTGAGGGAGACAAAGCGCATCCCGGTAAGCCCGACAGCAGGGCTGCCTCCTGGGTGTCCACACAGTGGAAGGCAGGAGACACAGCCAACCCCAGGGCTATGGTGGGAAATAAAGAAGAGAGAGGTCCGTCTTAAGGGCTTGACCTGAGGAGGGAGAGCATCAGCATGCCCAGCTTCAGTGGTGAGTGGGCCTGTGTATTGTGGGTTTTGCAGGCCAGAAGTGCAGACGGAAGTGCTGTGGACAGATGAAGGCAGAGATATGTCCAGGGTGCAGGCTGCAGTGCCTAGAACTTGGTATTCTCAATGAGTGAAGTTGGAGCAGAGGAGGTGGCAGTGACTTGTCACATGTGTAGGAGGGGATGTGTTCCTGGTGGCAGGGAAGAGAACCTCCTTAGCATGACTAGGTGTAGGAATTTGGGGTCGGGATCACCTGGGGGGTCATGCCAAAGCTTCGGAATGTTAGGCTTTGCATGTAGGTAAATACGGAGCTAAAGGGGTTCTTGGCAGAATTTCTATGGATGTGCAGTAGACACGCTAATGCTGCAGGTGTCCAGCTGCAGAGGAGACATGTTCAGTGACTGCCAGTGCTGAGTCAAGTACATCATTACAACCAGACCCGCACCGAGCTTCCAGAGGCCAGGGCCTCTCAAAGCTATCATGAAGCACTCAAGTGCACACTCTTGTATCTGAGTCTGTTTTGTGTCGTGGCAGTCAGGACCCAAATTTTCAGTGCATCTGCCTCTTCCACCCACAAAGGCAGCCTGCATCCCAGATTACACTTGGTGCGCAGATCCCTGGCCCATTGCTCTCATCTCAGTGAGATGAGAGTGTGTCTGTGCATAGGCAGTTTGGTCCTTTGACATGAGTGGAATGTGGCTCCCCAGGGGGAGGGGAGATGGCAGGTACAGGTAGATATTTGTACCAGGATTGTTCTAGTAGCACATTGCAAGAACCCAGGTGGTATATGGAGGACACACTCAGGTAGCAGGATAACAAGATTGTGCCCTTGTATATGTAGCTGAGATTTCTCCTGAATGTTTGACCACAGTCTTCTGGGTAGCTCTTCTAAAAGCCATTCTCTGATGACATTTGTCCCACCCTGATCCAGGTGACCTTTCAGGAGACGGTGACAAGCCTCATCCGCAGGGCCTTGGACCAAAATTTGTTGCAGCATGAGGATGTGGACAACTTTGAGCTGCTGTATATGATGTCTGAGGATGAGAGTAAGTAGGACAATCAGACAGTGGGGAGACATGATCCACAGTGGGCTCAGGATAACTGACAGCCAAGAGAAAGTGGGCCTTGGCCCCAAAATACCAAAGTGTGATGGGCCTGGCGGAGACTCTCAGGGGTTGTGGGTGTTTTGTGGTATAATCCTTGAGTGCCACCTAACAATTCTCTCCACTTCGCTCTGCAGAAATCAAGGTCTCTGACCACTCACTCGTGTGTCTGTCCATGAATCTGGGAATACAATATTTCATGGTGAGGAAACGCCCCCAGGTCAAGGGAAAGGAGGTAAACACCTACCTTATTCAAGCTGTGCATGTGCTGCCATTCCACTCCGACCTGAGGAAATAAGAAGCCTCAGCACCTGGACATATTTGCTGGAAGCCCATAGAGCCAACTGACAGTCTGGGGTGGCTTTCTGTTTCTGGGTTTGCTGATGTTCCATCCCCCACAGTTCTCAGAATCAACCTGCAAGTCCTCCAGGCCGCTTTCCCACAAGCAGGTGGGAGACACCTGCTTAATTCGTGTCCACTTAGAAACACAAAGTCCAGAGATGGCCAAGAGTGTTCTGGTAAGCCTGGGAGCAGGGGTGTCCCGTGGTGCTTACACCTGGGTGGGGAGCAGACACTGGTCCAATACCATGGACTACTCATGCCCTCTTGAATTTGGAGCTTCTGGATGATCAGGAGGATAGATGGGAATCAAGAAGGGAGAGGTCAGTGTGAAGGGCTGGAGCTGAGATGAGCGAGTGCAGCAGCTTGTCCACTGCCATGTCTGAGGGAGTCTGTGTGTCAGGTGGCAGCATGCAGTCCAGAAGGGCAGGGACAGGTATGGGTGACAGATGAGAATAGGACAGGAAGTAGGTTGCAGGTTCCCTTGTATGGGATGCTGACGTCTATGGAGGAGGACAGCAGTGTGAGGTTCTCCATGTTCCTTGAACAAGGAGCTGAGAGAGTCTCTCTGCAGAGTCGATATGGATGTGGAGCAAGCACACTAAATGTCCAGGTAACTCAATGACCACCCTTGCCGGATGAGGTGCCCTCCTACATCCCAGCCAGCACTGAGCCTCTGGAGGCCAGGAGCTCTCGTGGCTATCTTTCAGCTCTCCTGTGTGTGGTCATGTTCCTGGGTCTGTTTTTGGCCCTGGCAATCCAGACCAAAGCCTCTAGGTTTTGTGCCTAGGCCATTCCCAATGCCGCCTGCATCCTCGGGCAGACCTGGGATCTTGGAGGCTATTGTCCCATTCCTCCCAACTTGTGGGATGAGATTGCATCTGTATGCAGGTAGTGGGGTCCTTTCACTCCGAGAGGAGTGCAGCTCCACAAAGAGCAATGGCAGGCGCAGGAAGTCCTATGTACAAGGATTGGGCTAGTAGCCTGTGGGAAGAGCCCACACGATGAGCAGGAGGTCAGCCTCGGGTAGTAGGGTCATGGATGTTGCCCTTGTATTTAGAGTGGAGGTGCCTCCAGAATGCCCCTGCCCACTGTCCTTGAGTAGTCACTTCAAGGCCCACTTCCTGAAGGCCTGTCTCCCATGCTGCTCCAGGTGACCTGCCACGATAGGGCTCCTGTCGTCATCCGCAGCGCCCTCGACCTACACTTCCTTACTGAGGAGAATCCAGAGGATTATGAGCTGGGCCAAATCATCTCTCGCCGTCAGAGTAAGTGAGACAATCAGATAGCAGAGAGCAAGGGTCAGGATGTGGACTCAGGTCAACTCTTAGCAACAAAGAGTAGTCTCTGACCCCCAAGAACACTCCAACAGGTGTGTTGGGTTCGTGCACAAAGCCAACTGCACTTCTGCTGGTGGAAGGTCTTGAGGTCCAATGGTATACCCCGGTGGATATTGCGGCTCCCCACCAGGTGCCCTCCCCTGGACATGAACAGGCATCCAAAGCTGACATCTTTGAGGAGTGAGGAGGAAAGCCTCTCTCCAGGAGCAGTATGTTTTCATGGTCTGGGATAGGAGTGGTTTCAAAGGAACATGGGAATGCATGGGCTAAAGAGGGAACTGGCATTTTGTGGACTGAAGCAGTATTATTGAAAGCCTTCTGTGTGACCAAAAAACCACTGCCTGGGCAGAGCACTGCCAGGATTCTAGCAAGCAGTAACAGGATGAAATTGGGAAGAAAACACAGCCTGGGAGACAGACTGAATCATCTGTTTTTGCATAAATTCCATGGTCTTACGCACCTGAGTCCACTAGGCAAGGAGTGATCACAATAGCCAGGTTGTGATCCCTAACTAAAGTCAGATGAGGGCTTCCTGAGCACGTAGCCACAGAGCTCATCTGATAATAATGCCAGCGCTTTTTCGTTGGTTGGTTGGTTGGTTTTTGTGAGCCAAACACCACAGCAGCCATTATCCCAGCCTATGTACCCTGAAGACCACCATCCCTATGAGTTCTAGGATCACTTGTCTCCTATCTTAACCTACTGTTAGGTTAGTAGAGTCTATGGAAGAGGAAGTCTGTCTGGGGCCTTGGTAGCCTAAGAAATTCATAGCAGAGATCTCCACATCCAACCCAGAAGGGATGGAGAACAGGCTCTAGGTTAGAGGAGGGCGACAGGAAACATATGTTCAGAGGAAGGAGAAGTGGCTGTTGTATTCCCCCACTCGGGGTCATGGCACCACTGGGCCATACACCATGTTGGAGGGAAGCAGTCCCTTTGCTGGTCTTTGGAACCATTTTTCTCAGTAGGGCAGTATTTGGAATGTGGCCTCCATTCTCAGAAGCCTGGTTCACATGGAGGCGGGCTCCACCAACGCAGAAGCATGGCTCTAACGTGGTATCCGTGCTGGTCAGCCTGTCCTCACTGTGGCCATACTTGAGGAAAATAACTCAGAGGAGGAATCCTAGGCCTTTTTTCTCTGGGTTTCATAGCTTTCTCTTTGGTTGTGCACTGAGGCTGTCCATAAAGCTCTAGTGTGTGGCAGTGGAGAGCTCCTCAGCCCTTGCCACAAAGGCATAGACTGGGAGAGAGAGAACGAGGCTGGCAGAGAGGGAGAGAGAGAAAGATGGAGAGGGAGGACCTCTCCTTGGAGAATGAGGATTCAGTGGAGCCAACAGGAACAAGGTACTGTTGCCCAGGGCACAACCCTGTTTAGGTCTTACTCCAACCATGCTCAACCTTTCTTCCAGTCCCTCCCACCCCCCAGTAGTGTATTCATCTTGAATGAGAATTTCATGTTGACATCAGAGCACTCACCATCCAATGCTTCCCTCCAAACCCGCCTATGAAGATGGCTCATGTGGGGACTGAATCTTCGGCACAGGAGCCTTTTGTGGGAGATTTCAGATGCAAACCCTAGTGGTGTGCTTTGGCAGATGCAAGAGGACCTGAGATATTCTGGAGTCCAAAGCCTTCGGTAGGAACAGACATTAGGTCTGTTGAAGTGCTCTGCCTAGTTCTTCCTCAGGGAGGACTGTGGAGGCTGTCTTTGTTGGTATTGGTGCTGAATTGGAGAGCTCTCAGGTGTGTGGCTCTGGCCTTTTCTGGCACAGGCTCTCAGATGTTGGCGTGTCCTAGGGAGCACCTCCTGAGTGCCACCTTCTTTTTGTACACCCCTCTCTCCCCAGAGCTGAGGATTCCAGCAGAGGTCAACGTATTTTATGCCAAGAATCCTCACAAAAAATCCAACTTTGTGCTGAGGAAAAGGAGCCTCTCCCAAAAGAATGATGGGTGGATCGAGCCTCAACCTCCCTCTCGTCCTGCAAAGAAGGCTCCTGCCCTCCTGAGGATGCTTGCAAAACCATTCTGTTGCTGTGTGCCTGGGCGGGGCTGAGGCAGCCCAGGAATATTTACATTGATTACTATTTTCTTCAAAGTTTGAATCTATAGTTTGCCATTGTCCTTGACCTTGTTTAGTAACACAGTTGTTACTCTATCCTGTATTTGTTGTTTCCATTAATATATTATTATTATTTTAAAATATATATGTTTTTGTTACCTGATCTACTGTGATGATTTGAGTATACTAAATGTAGCAGTGATTCCTAAAGGACACATCCAAACCAACAGGAAGGAATGTTTCATTCTATC